>NC_034602.1:69626695-69636695 GCF_900095145.1 Mus pahari
TGTATAGGGAACTTTCAGGATAGCATTTCAAATGTAAATAAAGAAAATAATAATAATAAAAATAAATAAATAAATAAATTTGAAAAATAATTATCAGTTCTCTATTAAGATGTATTCATAACAGCAGTGTTTTGCAATAGTCTACAGACATAACTTTTTTTTTTCTTTCTTCTTTTTGGTTTTTGTTTCGAGACAGGGATTTTTCTGTGGAGCCTTGGCTATCCTGGAACTCATTCGGGAAACCTGGTTGGCCTCGAACTCAGAAATCTGCCTGCCTCTGTCTCCCAAGTTCTGGGATTAGAGGTGTATGCCACCACTGCCCAGCTGGACATAGCTTCTTAATTTATTGCCTATATTTATTCTCATCTATTATGTCTGTATACTCCAATCTGAAATATTCTTCTAATGATTAAATCTGATCATTTGTAAAGCTTGGGAATTGTTTTACACTGAATGCTAAACTGTCTCCTAACACACCTCAAGTGAAACTTCGTAAAACATATACGAAAATAACTAAGTGTATAGATGAGATATTAAGGGAGTCCAATGAATACATAAGGGACACAATGTTAAAAAAAAAAAAGGAAAAAAGGAGATTAGTAAAATCAAGAGTGTATGTATTTGCATCTATACAGGAGACATTCCTCAAATAAGGGACACAATGTAAAAAAAGAAAAAAAAAGGAAATTAGTAAAATCAAGAATGTATCTATTTGCATCTCTCCAAGAGTAATTTGTCAACAGGAACTTATTTTTATAACCAAAATACTTATATTTAAAGCTCTTGGAGAAAGATGAGTCATCTTTGTTCTTGAAATTCATAGTTACATTGGGCAAACTAAAATATCAATCTTCTGAAGACTCCATGTTTCATGATGAAGAGAACATACAATAAAACGGTGCATCAACAGAAACAGAGGACAGACATCTTTGTCTTATGCTTTGATTTAAATATAAAATAAACAGAACTCATCAGCACAAGGATTACCCACCGGTGGGGTGCGAGCTTTCTGCCTACATTTTGTTGTTTTGCTTTCTGCTTTTTGTAGTAAATACTATGAGCAAAAGCAACTTGGAGAATTCATGCATCTTATAGGTTACAGTTGATCGTTAATTAAAGTTAAAGCAAAAAGTCAAGGAAGTGCAGAGGTGGAAACTACAAAGGAAGGCAACATATTCACTTACTGTCTGGCTGGCTCAGGCTCTTGGCTTTCTATTTTCCTAACACAGTCCATGAACAGCTGCCCAGAAATGAATCTCCAAGAAACAACAGTCAGACAAGACAAAAATAACATATAAGAAGACAAGGCAAAACCTTCAAATCCAAACTGCACAAGAAAATTCAGTAGGAATCCCCAGGATCAATCAAAATTAATAATAATAATAATAATAATAATAATAATAATAATAATAATAATAATAAAGAGATACACCACTACCAACTCTTAGGAGTCCTACAAAAACATTAAGCTAATAGTCATAACATCAATTCAGAGGACCTGGGGCAGCCCCGTGAAGCCCCTGTTCTTGCCTCATCAGTCTCTGTGAGCCCATGTGAACCCCATTTACTAGATTTGATGCCCATGTACTCCTGGTGTCGTCCATCCTCTCTAATAGCTCCAATCTTTCCTCCGCTACTTCTGAACAATTCTCCAAACTCCAAGGGAAATGACTTGATGGAGACATCCAATTTGGCCTCTGCATAATGTCTTGCTTTATATCTCTGTACCTGACCCCAAGTGCTGTAGGAGGAAACCTCTCTGATGATCACTGGGAAAAGTATATGAGTCTAGTAAAATATTACTTAGGAATCATTTCATTGCTACATCCGCACAGCTCATTGAATGTAAAGGGATTGAACTGCTGCCCGCATGGAGATTAAATCTAAATCTTTTGGGAAAAGAACTTACTCTGTAGACTTTAGTTTAAAAAACAAAACAAAACAAAATAAAACAAAACAAAAAACATGGACATGAACTCAGGCACAAACCCCTGAAACTCCCATCTGCACTGCCTATAAGATGTCCTAAGAAAATGGTGCAAAAGGGTTGAAAAACTCGTGGGAGTACCTACCCAAATTTTTGGATAAACTTGAGGCCCATACCATGAGAGGAAGCTCATGCCCTGCATTGTCTGGATAGCTAGGAACCAGAGATGGAGAAATCCAGAGACATGGGGTAGAAGCAAACATGGCAAAAAAAAAAAAAAAAAAAAAAAGAATATGGAAGTTTTCATTTCTATAAATTTTGATGACCCCCCCATTTAACCTTTTCCAAATCACATGGGAAAAATAAACAAACAAAAACTGTTTCTTTTCAGAAATGAGGTTGATATTTTATTATTATCATGTTGGAGATATATTGATGCCATAATTTATATTCATTGCTAGGTATTCTAGAAACCTTAATGGCCAGAATTTATACTCATTGGAGAGTTAAATATACTCAGCATATTTTTAATACAATTCTTGAGTTTTTGTGACACATTTTTAACAATTTCCTTACTGCTTTTAGATGACATAGAAGCCTTAAATGTAGGATGAGTTCACAATGAAGAACCAACCTCAGAGGTAGACCTAGCAATTTTATAAAATTTAATTCTTCTTTATTTCATCTGTAATTAGTGGATATTATTTACTCCTTGGATACCCACAATATCACATGTATATAAAACCATTCACTTAAGTATTTAAGTTATATAACATTTTAGATGTGCATAAGTAAATATCTAATTGATGGTAATTTTTTGTAAGTTGAAATTTCCTCATAATTAACTTTAGTTTTACCTTTGAACTGGCTTTTCTGTCAATAACTCTTGGTTCTTCACAACTATGATGCCTAAAATTCTTTTTGGCTTATCATGTCTTTCTATGATCCTGCAATGGATCTTTCTATGATCCTGCAATTCTGAAGAGGGTTCTTTATTTGATATTCAATACATTTATCTGCTTAAATCACACCATTGGTCTTTATGTTTCTCGTAGACTACAGTTGTATCTTATCTTCTATTGTATTTATAGACCTTACCCAACTGACTAATCAATTAATGATATTCAATGAATATTTGATGAACGAGAAAATAAATAACTGTTTCTCTGGATTCTTTAAAAGTTGGCTGATGTAAAGCAGATTCAGAAACACTAATGTTTTACAGTTAACACGAAATTTTCTTCACTTTTCTTTATTCTACTGTTATAGTTATCAAGGTCTTTTGTGTCAAGAATTTTACCATTTGTATAAGCTGATAAGTATTTGAACATCTTGACTCTTTCTGACTTTTTATCCATTAAATTGTATTCAGTATGATTTTAACACATTTTATACAGTGTATTTAGTTTTTTCTTGAAATGTTATATACAATGATATTATTTAAAATATTTGATTAACTATAATAACTCATTTTCCTGTCAACACAACAGATAATTTATTATTCTTGTATTGAATTAAAATTCTTGCTAAATGAGTCTATTTAAATCTAACATTAAATGCTCCTTCTGGCTGATTAATATCCACTGATAATTTTTGATAGTGAATTAATATGTTTTAATGATTGGCATGTTTTTAAATCCTGAGAATCATTATATTTACATCATGAATGAATCACTAACTAATGTATTACACTTTTTACATCTCCAGAGATTTTTCCCTTACCATTTTCTGAGAGATATTTAACATTGGGGTACCGTGGTGATATATCAAAACAACAGATAATATTTTCCTTTGGGAAAAAGGGATGTTCCAGTGATATCATACATGGTATTTTCTAATTTTGGAATATTATGAGTAGTGAGAAATCGAAATCAAATAAAATAACTGGAAACTCTCCCCTCTATGTTTGAAGTAATGAAGAATTAATCAGAACCCTGGGCATTGGCTGGCATAGAAATACTCTAACCAGTGAAAGTTCTGAATACAGCTCAGCCAGCCTTGGCCACTGAATTGATAAGTCATCAGACTCCCGCAGATGGAACATACTGGAGATGGGTACTTTGAGTTCTCATTCCTCCTAAAACCAGTTGGTTCCTCTTAATGCATTGTTAGCTGAAAGTAACCCAGAGAAGGCAGCTACAAACTTAAGCCTTGGCAGCATGGCCGCCATTATAGTAAAGTGTGGAGATGGGTGGCAAATTGTGACTCTCAAATTTAAAACCCTAATCATGAAGCAGTAGCAGCTTTTTCCCTCTCTCCTGGGCTATCAGGCCTTGTCCTGATGGTCAGGAAGTTCTTATTTGTGCTAAACTTGTTAATCAAAGGATTTTCTGAAAATTCAAAGAATGAGGAGTTCTTTTAGAACTCCTTTTAGGAGATATAACTATTCAAATAAAAACATTTGTTAGAACATGTTCAGTTGGGTTGAATTTCTTCATTCCCAATCTCATTATCATTATTTTTGTTGACCTCCCTTGTTATTCAACCAGATTACGAATCTTGAAGAATTATTTTATTAGTTATTTCTATTTAATTGCATAATTGGTTGTATTCTTTCTAGCAGTCAACGTTTTAGACCAGTGAAATCTGGAAAACAGGTGGTTTTGGAATAAGATATTTGAGTCTTATGCGGGCTGATTGGCTGAGAGAAGAAAGGCATTTGCCACCAATCCTGACACTCTGAGTTTTATCCTGGGACACCCAAGATTGAAGGAAAGATTTGCCCTTTACAAATGTCCTCTAACATCTATGTGTGCTGGGGCATACATGCCTTGCATGCTATGGAGCATATAACACTGCATGTGCTTTTAAATGGTTTTTTTAAATATCCTTTATTCTTATTTGTTTCATTTCTTATCGAGGCATTTGTTTAGTTGAAGAAATCTATATTTCTTATGGGGCATTGGCTAGTAGACCTTAATCCTATATCCAGTGTCTTGGTCCTCTGTGATTTAAAGTAATGTTGAAATGAGAGTCAAGTAATGTAACCTTTAGAATATTGACTTCTTTTGGACAACTGTTGCAAGTATAGAGGGCAATGTTGTCAGTTGATACCTAGAGATTTACAGGATAGCTGGGCATTTTCCAAAGGAAAAAGTAAAATAAAAATGAGTGTGTAAAAGTAAGTGCCCCTTCCAATTACCTTCAAGAATGTCTCACAGTAACTTACATGAAGAGAACTGCCCAATGTTTGTGATTAATTTGTACAAACAAACTAAGAGCTGTGGTGAATATAAACTCTTTATGAACTAAAAATCTTGTATAATGAGAAGTTATCATATCTTCTTAGTAAATATTCATGTACATAAGAGGAAAAATATATATCATTTGCATCATTATTTGACTGATTCACTTATAAAAGCACATATAATTTTATGAAATTACCTAATGGATTTCCAAAGTCTTAGCCAATATGAATAATAGCTATGATTTATATACTTGGGGTTAATTTGGAAATCAGAACTCATATTTCCTTCTTGTGGAGTCCAGGACACCCTTTCCAGTTCCTTGCAAATTACAGACTTTCCCTATGTTTGGTTATTTGGATGCCTAATTTCTTCTGCCTCATTCCTGTGATTTTTTATCCTTACAACATGCTCTGCCACATGCACTGAAAACTAATCAAAGAAACACATCCTTATTATTTAAAAAACTCATATCTCTTGATTTCTTCGCATCACCTATTTATTAAACAGAAATGTATTACTTAATAGAAATAAATGTAAGCACATGGATATTTTTGAAATTCTTTTCTTTTCATCTTTAATTTTTTTTTTTTCTACAGTCCAGTCATTATTCCACTCCTGATCAGCGATCTGATTGTTCCTCATCCCAAGAGGATATCCCATTCTCTATCCCCACACCACCTCCCCAATCCCTGGGGCCTCAAGTCTCTCCAGGGTTAGGTGCATCTTCACTGAGGCTGGACCTGGCAGTCTTCTATGAGGCCCCTGGCACATATACAATAGAAGACCCTACAGTCAGAAGAGAGAAATTGTTGAGTTCACATCTAGTAGAAAGACAGAGCATGGATTTTTTTCAGTTATAATAAGAAACAAATATTTTTTTCATAAATATACTAACTTATAGGTATTTCCTCAGAATGGAAAATATTGAATCCAAAGATGATTAAATGATGAGGAAAACAATAGATTTACACATATAAGTCTAGACTTAGGCAGAGTTATGAGGTTCAACATCCCTATACTTGTGAATGTCCCTCAGTGCCTATGCTTAACCACCTCCTTTACTCATTCAGCTTTTACATAAGGGAATTTTACTATGTAGATTCTTTTAAAAATATAATTAATTTGGTTATCAAGTCATAACTCAAATATATATATATATATATATATATATATATATATATTCAAACATTTTAACATAAACAATAGATCAATTACATAATGTATATCTAAATAAAGTCAAACTTGCTATGACTAGAATTTTGGTCCTTTCTAGTGTTCAGGTTACCAGTGTACCATGATTGTAGGAAAGAGCTGTATGAATTAAGTAGACCACAAGAGGTATCATGCCTTTAAAAGGCAGCTTTTCAAGTAGACATGGGGGAGTACTCTTTTAAACACAGCACTCAGGAGACAGAAACACTATATGTGAAACATTGTAACCAGTCTATACTTCATAGAGTTCTAGTCTACTCGATGCTATGTAATGAGACATTGTTTGAAAACAAAAAAAAAATCACACACACACACACACACACACACACACACACAACCAAAAGAACAAATAACTTAACAGAAAGCTTTCAGGGACAGGTTTGACTTCCAAGCTTTCAATATTTGGACGCAATACATTTATGTTTGCTTTAAATTACCAAGTCGCACAGGTTCTAGATTCTGCTGTTCCACTTTAAAGAAGGCAAAACAACCTGTACAGCCAGAAAAATAGAAGTGGAGGCATCTTTCTGTATTCAGAAATCTGAGTAAATAAAGTGGTGTAATCCATCTTTCCCTCATCCTTGTGACATATATCTCCAATAAGGCCTGCAAATGTTAGGTATTATAGAAAAGAAGAAAGTTAAGAACATTATGCAAATTTGATTTGGACTGCCCAGTTGCCTTTGTTGAAGCTGAACAAGACATTTCCCAGAATACCTGGTATTTCTACATAACCCCCCAAACTCTATTTTACATAATTTTTTCCAAAATCTAAATGTTGTCCAAAACAGTTGTATGACAACGAAAATAAATTGGTGGACTAAATCATCCTGTAGATAAGCAGGAAGAGATTTCAGAAATATTGGTTTCAAACAAGTCTGTCAGCTGCTGTTCAGAATGCAAAAGGAAATTTTGAAAAGATATCAATCAAAGTCTTATTGATGATTCAGTTGTCAAAGCTAGTCATTTATTTGTTTAATTTTGTCTACTCTGATATGATCGCTGATCTATCTTTATCTCCCTTCTTGATTGCTGCCTCTGCTTCCAACTTCTCTGTCATTTTACCATGGCTCCCTTCTTCACAGGGAAGCATTGGTGATGCTGTCTCTGCACAAGAAAATCCATGTCAATCTCTACCCAAAAGCCACTCAGAAGCTTCCATTTGTAGCAAAAAAAAGGCTTCTAAGATCCAACATGATTTGCTCACAGTAACTTTTTAAGTCATGGTCATAACTATTGTATGTATAAGCTTTCTGTTCCCTTGACCACTGACACATAGGCTTTCCTAAACTTCCTCTAATACTTCAGAAATGCTTTTCCATGAGTGTACTTATTATTTTTTCATTTGAATTTGACATTTTTAAATATGGATATGCCAGAGTTCAGGCTTGCAGGTTCTCTCATGTCTCTTATATATTTACTAAAATGCCACTCATTCTACGGCTTTTTTTTTTTTTTTTTTTTGGAAAACCAATATTATAGCATCTTGAACTATTCTTTTTTCTTTAATTTCATTTATTTACATTTTAAATGTTACCTCCTTTCCCAGTTTCCTCTCTGCACGACCCCTATCCCATTCCCACTCATCCTGTTTCTATGAGGGTGCTTCCCCACACCCACTCCAATCTGAGTTATGAAGCAATTGTTTTATTTACAGTCAAAGATGTACTTGTATATATATATATTACTTGCATGATATGTCTGTTGTTTGTTTTCGTTCTCAACATTGCCATATTTGTGTTTCTACGGTTATAAGAGAACAACATGCCCATAAGCAACTTGGGGAGGAAAGGATTTATATTACTTATACTGTCAAACCATAGCTTATCACTAAGCGATTTCAGGGCAGATATTCCAACAAAACAGGAACCTAGAAGAAGGAGCTGAAACAGAGGCCATGACGGTGCTGCCTAGTGGCTTGATCTTCACGGATGGCTCAGCCTGCTTTCATATATCACTCAGGGCTAATATCCCAAAGTGGACCTGTGCATAGTGATCTGGACTCTTCCACATCAATCATCAATCAAAAAATGCCCTACAGGCTTGTATACATGCCAGTCTAATGGGGACATTTTCTCTCTTCAATCTCCATTTTAGAAAATGACTCTGGCTTGTGTCAAGCTAACATAAAACCAGACAGCACAATGGCCTTCTTCAATATCCTTGAGTCATCATCAACAACAACAACAAAAACAAAAATTTTGAAACCCACAGTTGATACAAATGTTTTTATATGCTTTATTTAAATAAGATCCTTCTCATAATTGGTCTGAAATTGGAGAAGGGACACTCAAGACCAAGTAAGGAACTATTTAATGTTTGCTAATAACTTACTTTACTAAACTGATAGAGTGATAATAAATAGACCAAACCTAGAAAATATTTAAATAATTAAAAGAAACTTACTTAACAATTTTAAATACCCAGAAAATTTTAAGTGTTTACTAAATAGTTACACTGTGTCTTGAGTCACTCCACTAATACTTAATGAAAACCCACTGGCTAAATATTCAATTTAGGTGCAAATGATGGCAATTTCATATTTTGTATATGAATATGTATGTATTTTATATATATACATGAATATTATAAGCTGAGTAGGCAAAAAAGTCATATATATATATATATATATATATATATATATATATACATAATTTCTCCTTTGAAATACTTCCCCATGGCTATTTGTCACACTGATACTTCAGTCTCATTTCTAATGTTATTTATTCCCAAGAAAGCTTTAATTTAAAATCATCCTTTCATTTACACTTCTGATTTTTTTCAACATTTATAAGCAATTATATTATATTTATGTTCAATCCCATGATTATTCCAATAAAAAAATATAGAAAGCAAGTTATCTACAAGTACATACATTCATTTGTGTTTCTTGTATGCTTTCAATAAATTGAATAAGTCTTGATCATATCATTTCTAAAATTCAATATCTTAGTTATATTTTTATAAAATCCATGCAAAATTTTTAAAATAAAACCAACAGGACAATTATACTCATTATGACAATAATTATTGACCAAATCTTTAATTCTTAAATATAAACTTTATTTATCTTACTCTTATTTTAAAATCAATCCAGTAGTAGCAAAGTACATAAACATATCCATACATTTATATAAAACAACCTGAAAACTATAAGTTTGTGGCATAGTTGTGGAGAAGAGAATTTCTGAAAAGTTTAAGGCTAGCTAAACCAGTTTATTTCCTTTCAATGTCCCAAAGGACAGCAAAGTAAATCTGACCTTTCATATACAGAGAGAAAACACCCCAAAGGGAAAATATAGAAGACATCTTCCCTTGCTTTAGTTACAGTCAAGTGTTAGAGGCAAGACAAGAAAAGCAATATCCCAGTACAACACACACACACATCAGATAGCTACATGTAGAAAAGAAGTTAGATCCTTATTTCTTATTCTGATCAGAAATTAATATTAAAGAGACCAAGGACCTCAACTTAAGACACTATATTATGAATATGTTACTGGAGAAACTGTGGGGTAAGATCGTACTTGTAGGTATAGAAAAAAGCTTAACTGAGAAGGACCTTGGTAGAATATTCAATCATACCAATAATGAATGGAAATTCATTAAAATAAAGGGCTTCTCTTTAACAATAGACACCATCATTTGAGTGCAACTGGTAGCCTATAGAAAG
>NC_034602.1:69641695-69659084 GCF_900095145.1 Mus pahari
TACTTTTAACAGGTATATATAGTCATAATACAAACCATAAATGTGAAATATTTACTAATAAAATGTATTGAGAAAATGCTCAACAATATATTTTCTTTGAAAATACTATTAATAGATTATTAATATATGTTACTTATATATTTATTAAAATTAAATTATATTATTTTCAAATTCCCATCATCAATACAAGAATATTTCATTCATGCCTCAAGGTATACTGCTTAGTATTATTTTAAATAACAATTTTTTATCTAAAATAATTATATATTCAGTAAAATCAAATATATTAACTCATATTTCAAAACAATCAAATTTATTCTATCAATATCTTTCCCAATCTTGATTCAGTCATGTAGAGATTACAAATTTCTAGGCCATAGCTTTCCTGACACCTTTGTAGTAATGGCTGACAGTTGTGTTGAGCAACAAAATACTCTATTGATCCAATTTTACTCAACTTGAAGGAAATGATATACTGTGAAAATGCACAGAGTCACAATCACTGAGCATGTGACAGGGTCATCCATAAATATTAGTTGAGTAATGGATAAATCAAGAGTAAAGATATTTATCTACAAAGAAAATAATTTTAGCAAATCGATTTTAATCTACTTTGTAATACTGTACTAATATAGAATGCTACATAATACAGAAGCTAAATAAAAATTTCAAGGATTCATGTCTCCTCAGCCCTACTTTTCAGAATATAATAGCAGTTGACGCCGTAGATTAAATTCCTAACGACTGTCTTCTAAATGATTTTCCCAAAAGCTTCATTCTTGTCACTACCTATCACTGATAAAAGGTAATGAAAATGTGGTTCCTATAAAGGGTGGGATTTAAACACCTCTAACAGAAGTGAAAGGTGAAGCTAAGTAGACGAACCTGGGAAACATTAGAGTTAATGAGATAAAAACACCAAGAAAACGCAAATATCTCATGTCTAATCTTTTGAAATTTAGAGATATTTTTTAAATTGAAAATAGGTTCTTCTAATATATATATATATATATATATATATCACAATTTCCTCTCCTTTCACTGCTCTTATTTCTTCCAACTCATTTTTCTCCTATATCCACTCTTTCATTTCCTCTTAGGAAAAATGCAGGGTTCCATATGGCCATCCCAGACTTCAAGCTATACTACAGAGCAACAGTAATAAAAACTGCATGGTATTGGTATAGGAACACATTTAGAAAACCCTGAGTGAGATACCCAGACCCAAAAAGGCCAGGGAATGATGAATGACTGAGAAACACTTAAAGAAATTTTCAAATCCTTAGACATAAGGTAAATGCAAACCAAAATGACTCTGAAATTCCATCTTACACCAGTAAGAATGGCTAAGATCAAAAAGAGGTAAGAAAAAATTCAACTGATGGCACATGCTGGAGAGGATGTGGAGCAAGGGAAACACTTCTCCATTGCTGGTGGGAGTGCAAACTTGTATAACCACTTAGCAAATCAATTTTGCAGTTTGTCAGAGAACTGGAAATAGCTCTATCTCAAGACCCATCTATACCAATCCTGGATATATATATATATATATATATATATATATATATATATATGCAAAAGTTGTTCCACTATCCTCCAGGGGTACTTGTTCATCGATGTTTATAGCAATTTTATTCATAATTCCAAGAAACTGGAAACGACCTAGATGTTGCTCAACTGAAGATGGATAAAGAAAATGTGGTACATCTATACAATGGAATACTATTCACCTATTTAAAACAAAGCCATCATGATTTTTTTCCAGCAAATAGATGGAACATGAGATACAGAATACCCATGCTTCATTCCACAGACCCAACTAAACAAGGAAGGTCCAAGGGAAAATGCTTGAATTCACTTAGAAGAGTAATAGTCATAAAAGGTACACAAATAGAGGGAAGTGTGTTAGAAAGAGAATGGAGAGGTGAATGGGAGGGGTTTTGGGCCCAGGTAAATGAAAAGACAGGGAAGATGGCTAGATGGCCTAGAGAATGAATGGAAGTCTCCAGATGGCAAGGTTTGGAGGCTTCTCAAGGACATGCCAAAGACCTAGGTTAGGGGATGCTCCTAATAATCAAAGGAGTGACCTTAGCTGAGACTCAAAGCAATGGTTATATGAAACCTGAAGAAGCCAACTCCTGTAGCCAAGCAGAAACACCACTGGTACAATAGCAAAACCAACCCACCCAAAAACGTTTGGTACAAAATTTGTCTTGTCTAAAAGAAATTCAGAGACAAAGATGAAGCAGAGACTAAAGGAATGACCAACCAATAGTCAGCCCAACTTGAAACCCATCTCATGGGCAAGTAATAGTTACTATCATTAGTAATTATACCCTGTTATTCTTGCAGACAGTACCCTAGCATGGCTGTCCAGTGAGAGGCTCCACCCAGCAACTGACCCAGGCAGATCAAGAGACCCACAACCAAACATTGGATGGAGCTGGGTACTCTTATGGAAGATCTGGTAGAAGAATTGGGGGCCCTTAAGGTTATAGAAACTCCATAGGAAAAACAACGGTCAAATAATTTGGGCTCTTGGAGGTTCTCAGAGACTGAACCACCAAAGCAGCCTCTCCAGGCTGGACCTTGCTACTCTCTCATACGTAGCAGATGTGCAGCTTGGTCTTCATGTGGGTCCCAAACAACTGGAGGTGGGGCACTATCTTAAAACTGTTGCCTGTCTGTGGAATCTGTTCCCCTAGCTCGGCTGTCATGTCTGGCCTCAGTGGGAAAAGATGTGCCTACTTCTGTAGAGATTTGTTGTGCCAGGGTAGGTGGATATAGGTCCTGCACTTTCTAAGAGAAGAAGGGGAAAATGGAGGGGGAGTCACTGTGGGGAGGAGAACAGGGAAGGAGGACAACAACCAGGATATAAAATGAAAAAACAAACAAAAACAAACAAACAAACAAAAAAAAAACCCCCAGGTCTCCAAGTTATGAAGGCCAAACAGGACAAATAAGTCAAAACAACATTCCTCACATTTAGGCAGGGCAAGGCAACAGAATAGGAGGAAGAGGGTCAATAGAGAAGGTAAAAGAATCAGACATACACCTGCTTCTACTGCTGTCAGTCCAACACAAACACCAAGCCAAGAGACATACGCAAAAGCATAGGCCATGGTGTATACCCGTAGTATGCCATGGTGGGCCATGCATGTTCTCCTGGTGCACTCCATCCCATTGTGTTTTTAATATGAAGTGTCTGTTGAATATATTTTACTAGGAAGGAACTCTGTAAGAGGCAGAAGAAACGTCTAAACAGTGTGGTGACAGAATGTAAGTGATACAAAGGGCACGGGAGAGTTATAATGTGGAAGAAAGTTAAAGTCTGGATAAGCATGAGTAGAGAAGCAGTTGGGGGAAGTAGTGTATTCAAAGAATGATTGAATCAGGAAATAGAAAACTCCTACTTCAAAAGCACCATATATGTATGAGAAAGGGAGATACAGAAGTAGATATACTTGTAAAAAAAAAAATTTAATTTGGGTTATAGGAACAGAGGATTTTGATCTTCCCAGAACCCAGAATCCACACATTTCCAAATATAAATCCCAGTAACATATATAGGATATCTCCTGTCCAGTTGTTGACCAGAGGTGTCCTGGCAACCTTCCAAAACCATTCACAATACACTCACTCTACTTGCTAATCCACCAGATCTTTATGGCAAAACCCTATTCATAAAATCAGCACCGTTTAGGTCATAGAACATGGGAAATTCAAGCTTGAAGTGAATGGGAAATTTTCTACTTGCTAGTTCTTGTAGTACTGGAAGGTGCTTCACAGGCTACTGGGAGAAAGAAAGTCAGCAGTAGTCTTATTCGGCTTGAATCTTATGAGCTGAAACAAAATCAACAATGGAAAAAAATACCCATAAATATAATAGTGGCACAGATTCTAATGGGCTTAGCCAGCTGCTTTCTGATTGGATTTGAGTTCTACTCCACAGTAGGAAACACATGCCTGGCACTGCACATGTGACCAAGAACCAATAAAATTGGGGTTTATAGACCTACTATCATTTACTAAATGGAGAGTGTATCAACCTTTCCTCAAGATTCATTTCTCTCTATCTGTAGACTTGCATGCTTCTCTGATATATCAGAGCTGTCTTTTTTCCTCTCAGTGGATAATAGCTAACAAGAAACATATCTTGTTAAAGTGCACACAATACATGTATATGCAGTGCCCACCCACAAGTGGGGCATCTCCTCTATATAGCACACCTTCACCTCTGAATAAAGGGTGTTACAGAAGAATCTATGGTAAGAGGTTGTTTAGGAGATGACCAAAATAGTTTCTTCTAAACTTAGCAGGGCTGCTGCACTCATAATCTCACAGCAGATACAGATCCCTGAGTAAGATCTGTAACAAGTGCAAACAACCGAATACCTTTTCATGGAATTGGAAGGTGTTCATGACCAGAAAGGCTAAGGAGCTATGGATAGTTGATGGTTTCTCTGAAAGGAAAGTACAGTTTCTTTAAAGGTGTGATTCATGATAATTCATCCATGCTCCAGTAGATGGACTTGTACCAAGATATATATGGACAGCACAAAAAAAGATTTTAGGGTTTATTGGGAATAAAACAATAAGAAGACATGGGTTTACTAGATGCAATTAGGTGAGGGCAAATTCAGATGTGTTCATGGGAAGATATTAACATTTGAGGTATTCAGCTCAGCCCAGTGGGTTTGTACAGCCAACAACATTATTCTGTAAACCATCTTCAGGATCATTTTGGACTTTTATGATAATTTCATTACCTCTACTGGAGGTAGAGTTAAAAGTAGTAGTGAGCTCACTAACAAGTGGGTTTTTAAATGAAGTCTTTTTTTTTTTTCAGTTGAATTCCATAAAACAAAACCCTAAATAATAATATTATATTTACAGTGTGGCACTCCTGTAACTTTTAAAAGCATTTTCTAACTCACTTGTGTTATGGTTTCAATCTTGAATAAAGTTTCCCTTGCTGCTTTGCCTTTATTTTAATGAAAAAAAAAATCATGTTTGTTTGTTTATCTATGTATCTAGCTATGTATGTATTTATGTATGTATCCATTGATCCATTCCTTTATTCATTTATTTTTGATATCAAAATCAGAAAACACGCGGCCCAGAACTTGGCTTTAGTTATCACAACCAGAACTCTAGTTCTAAGGTTACTAAAGTTCACAGCCAGCTCTTCACTGGTGCAAGAGTAATGGTGAAAGTGCAGAGCACTTCTTTGATGTTCTTTACAATCCGGGAAAGCCTTGCATTGGTTTGCAGGCTACTTGTACCACTTGTCTGATTTCATGTTAGTTTATTATCATGAAAGCAACAAAGTCCGAAGAAATTCATTTTGTCGCAACACATTAATACATTCAGAATCTAGTCATCTTAGAGAGTCTGCCTTCTGATGTCTTTCCCACATTTGTGTCAGCTGGGATAGATTTCAAATGGTAGTGAGTTTCTATAATTAGGCTTCTATGATGTCAGCTACACCTTCGCAAAGCTATAAATGGGAGTGGAGATCACTGGTATGAACCCAATTTGCCCCCTTGTTCCACATTATAATATTTCCTTCTATTTCCACTTCTATAAAAATCAATTTTCTACAAATTGTTATGTAATGCTCCCTCTGGGCATAGGCAGTGTCTGCATGTGTACTTATCTTATTCTCTAATCTTAAAATTTCCTCAGTGAAGTTGCTTAGAGTATGTGTCATTCCTGAACTCCTTGACAGTTCCTCAACTGTCTTCCACAGACTCCTCAGTGCACCTGCAGGTTGAGTGGAATCCCTCTTGACTGTGTTAGTGATTTCTGTACAAGCCTTGATTGAACTGTTTAAACTGAAATTTTCCATATGTTTTATATTATAAAAAAAAAAAAAAAAAAAACAGATGCCTTGAATTTCAAAGGCATTAGACACTGTTGTGTCACAAATACAGAGGAGCCTGAAAATATCTATTTTTTACAATTACTTCAGTTAAACAGACATAATACACCTCATAATAAAAGTAAATAAAATCCACACATGACACCATTTCAGTCTTCAAAGGTGGTTCTTGGCTTGGGATGCCTGATTATCATGAGAGTGTACCTGGGGAAGGCCAAGCATGCCTTCTGCCTCTGAAATTCCCCTTTATCCTTCTCTTTATAAGTTTTCCTCAGTTAGTACGACCTCATATCTAAGATCTCCTTTATCCCTCCCTAAGGGCATTTGTCCATCTATGTTCATACAGTTACTTTTAACTACATTGCCTCCTTTGATGTTTGTATTTCTGAGACATTTATGTTTCTTGTGTTGTTCAAATACCCTTTTAGCCTTTGAGCTTTTATAAACAATTAGTCAACCGTGGTCGTCAAAGGAGTTTTGGTAAAATTCAAAACAAAATCAAGGCTGAGAGTTATAATATAAAACTGCAATACTATTGGAAATTATTAATGTCAGAACTGTATGAAAATCTTAAATGATTTGGTGACATAAAGGATTTGTAATCATTACAATATAGATAATAACTGAGTCAGAATGACTTTTATTACAGATTAAATATGAAATAAACTTATATAATGAGAAAGAAGAATCACAGGAGACAATGAGAAAGTGAAAAGTTTAAGGCTGCTTCCTTCCAAGACTCTCAGGACTCAAATAGTCAGATGAAATGCCCCACATTGGGGAGGGGGAACTTGTAGAGCCCACCTCCAGCAGAAAGACAGGGCATCAACTGAGAGGTGGGGTTTCCATTCCACAGTCTCAATCTGGACCCCTGAGTTCTCTCAGATACTGGAACACCAACCTGGCAGCATACATAAGCTGCTATGAGACCCCCCAATACATATACACCAGAGGACTGCCAGGTCTGGGTTTAGTCAGAGAAGGTGCACCTAACCCTCAAAAGACTGGAGGCCCCAGTGAGTTTAGTGGTCTTGTTGGGTGGGGATGGGGGGTGGATACATCCTCATGGAGAAAGGGTGGTAGGAAGGAAGTATGGGATGTGAATCAATCAGTGAGTAGACAAGGAGGGGAATAAAATCTGGACTTATAAAAAAAAAATTGCCTTTGTCATGATGTCTCTTCACAGCAATAGAAACCTACCTAAGACTCATGAAAATTTCAGTTTCTTATGATTTGAGTGTTCTGGTTCCTGATTTTCTTTTTGTTGACCGTCAGCTCACTGTTCTTTTCAGTGACTATATGACCCCATAAATATATATTTTCTGTCTTATAGTTTTAATTCTCTAGCTTTGATCTCTTAACCAGGAAATTATATTTTGCTTAAAATTATTTCTTTTATATTTTGAGATTGTAATATTATTACATTATTTCCTCATATCCATTTCAACCTCTAAACCTCTCTTAACCCTGCTTACTCATTAAAATTCATGGCATCATTTTTCATTAATTGTTACATACATGTATGTGTAAGTGTATATACATATATTCCCATATATGTGTGTGTGTATATATATATATATATATATATATATATATATATATATATAATTATTTATTGTTGCATTGGAGTTGTTTGCAGTGCAACCTATGTGGAGATCAAAGCGTAGCATGCACAAGTTACTTTTCTCATTTTCCATGTGACTCCTAGGGATTAAACTTTAGTCTTTGGCCATCCCACTGGATGAAGTTTACTGCTTTTACTATTTTACTTGACTTGGTCAGGGCAAAAACAACAACAACAACAAAAAAAAAACATATCCTTTCTTAAAAGTACTATACAACACAACCTTACTTTGAAATGACATCCAATTCCTATTTAATATTTTCCAGTATATCAAATATGAGCATTTATTTAACCACATTTGTCATTAAGGATATCCTACTGTTTCAGCTATAAGTGTTAGTCTTCCTTTATAAAAAACTGCTTTGTTAAATATGTGGCTCATGCAAAATTTATCTATATAGATAAAAAAATTAAATGGCCCATAACTTTTATACTTTTTGCAAAAAAAAAAAACCTAGTAAATCAATTTCATTACTAATAAGTAAACAATGAAAAAATATAATCAAGCTGTTATGCTTCACCTTAGTTATTGCCAGCAGAATGAGGATGCTTTGACTATAGACAAGATGCCACCAACTGAGCAGACTCACTCAATGCAGAATGCTAATATTTGGTTTCAGCAACTGCTTCGCTAAAGCGTGAAATGTATTATAACCCCTTCTCTCAATATGGTTAAGGTTTTATTCCTTGATTTATATTGCCATGTGTTCTACTGCATAAGCACCATATTTAAAATATTATACCTTAAAAGGATAAGTACCCCTTCTTTAAAATGTATTTGAAACCATATTTCAGGAGTCATCTGCTAATACTGCAAGCGCATCACAGTATTTATTTATTTATTTTTTTTTGGTAGAAAGATTTCACACTCTAAAACCAGCTTCTCTTAAAATCACTTATCAGCTTCTCTATCTTCATATACTGAAATGTGTCCATGGGAATGAACTTAAATTCTCACCATCTGTGTGTTGCACAGGAATGTCCATATCCCTTTAATATATAAATATATCCAGGATTTTTCACATTCAGTTGGTAAGATCTGTGAAGCACAGAAAATAGCATTTCAAAAAGGAACCACAAGGGATCATTTATTGCTCCAGTACATTGAAAAATCTATGAAATTCCTTTATGACTTCTTCATTATATTTTCAATGGAACAATTAGTTTGAGTGGCTACAAACACTGAATTTTCATGACCGCATTAGCCTTTGAAACCAAAATTATTGAATTCATTATTCTCTATGCAAAATATAGTGGGATGTGGTGAGTTTGCCATTAAAAGGCTTAAGTTGCCTTCAACTGGAAAACTAGTTGAGAGTTAATTTTCTAACAGCCTATCTGGTCACACTTTAAATCCCACACAGTTTGCATAATTTAACAGTTTGTTCCAAGGATATATTTTTTCAAAGGCTGAGTGCAGTAACTCTGGCTTTTTTAATATTAGGAAAGCATTTTACAATGAACTGTAGAATCTCTTGCAAAAAACTACTCCCTTGAAAACATTACTAGCAATCTCTAAATGTAGTAAGACATCCTTGTGTCCATTTTGTTCAACCATTTATTATGATTATTTCAAAATTATTGAGACTACAGCTCTTGAAATATCTGAATTATATTTTCAAAGCTAGACAAGGTAAAACTTGGAAAATACCTTAAAATAATATGCGTTTGCTCCACTTCATTGAACTTAAATGCTCCACAATACTGAATTGTGGAAATTTCAGGTAGCAGGGATAAATTCTGTAAGCTATGGACTAGAACACATTTTCTATAAACATAAATATGTCATATATTTTTGTCTTCATTCAGTATAGTCTCTTGTTTCTTTCTTTGTAGCAGAAAAGTCACCTGTCAGCACAGTTGCAGTGAACAGGCATGGCTGTGACAATAAATCTGTATTTATAAAACACATGCCTGATGAAATTTTGGGCCTCAGTTTTCCTACCTGTGCTCAGGACTGGAAAGAAAAAGAAAGAGATTCATTTATATAATTCCTTGAGGCAAATCTATTGGCTTGATTGAAGAAAATGGATTCATTAGAAAATAGACAGCAATTTATGACATAACAGTGACACAGTCTGACATATGCATCATTCAAAGCTCTACCTTTGTGCATATATTCTAGAATACATATTTTTACAAAACTAGGTAGTTTTACTTATTACACACCTGTACTATAATGGTGTGGCTTACTGCTCCTAAGCATATCACTTTAACAAATATATAATATAGCCAATATAGCTATATACATATATAATATGATACATAGCATTTGTGCACATAAATATATCTTTTAAAACAGGACTGTAAAATACAGCTTAAAAAGTGAACATTTACTGCCAGTAAAGGACCTTACCATGAACAGAGTGGAAGGCTTGACATGGCTGGTGGTGAATCAATATTCATACAGTTAGCACATTACTGTATATCACTGTAAACTGTATACACTATATAACTAAGCTATACTTAGTGCTAAAATAATTATTTTCGAGAAATTAACCTTGCATGTCTGTAGCTTTTCCTTTGTACATTCACTCATTTAATGTTGTACTCTCACAATAGCACTTAAAATAAAATAAAAGTATGTTGTATGGCTTTATTAAAATTTTCTATTTCATATTATTATCACATAAATTTTCACTAATTGAAAAATTGTTCATTTTGCTAATAGAAATATGCTTTTTTTTTCTTTCCCTAACTTATTTTTATTCACATTACAACCCAATCACAGTCTCCTCCCTCCTCTCCTCCCAGTCCTGCTCATATACCAACCCACCCTAGAAAACATTGTCCAGAAGGACTAAGAACCTCATCTCCTACAGAGACACAATTAGGCAGTTCAGGTAGGAGAAGGTGATCCAATGTCAGGCAAAAGTCTGAGATAGCCTCCTCACAAATTGTTAGGGGACCCTCATGAAGACAAAATTGCTCATCTGATACAAATGTGGGGAATCCCAGGTTCAGCCCCTCATACTCTTTGGTAGGTGGTTCAGTCTCTTTGATCTATCATGCAACCAGGTTGGTTGATTCTGTAGGTTTTCCTGTGGTGTCCTTGGGCTAGGTCACTTCAAACCTCAACTCTTTAAAAAAGACTTCATAAGCCCCATGTAATGTTTGGCTTTGGGTCTTTGAATCTATTTTTGTCCACAGCTTGATGAGGCCTCTCAGAAGACGTTTATGCTAGATTTCTGTCTGCATGCATAGCAGAGTATCATTCATAGTGTCAGAGGTTAGTTCTCTACTATGGGATATCTCAAGTTGGGTCAGTCTTTGTTTGGACATTCTCTTAGTCTCTGCTCCATCTTTATCTCTGGGCATCTTGTAGGCAGGACAAATTTTGGGTTGAAGGTATTATGGATGAGTTGATTCCCCCAGCCTTCCACTGTAAGTCTTGCCTATGTACAGTAGGTGGTCATTTCATTCTGTATATCCTCTGCTGGTAGGAGTCACAGCTCAGGTCACTCCCATAGACACCTAATAGCCTCTCCTATCCCAGGTCTCCAGCTGATCCCAGAGATGCCTCCCACCAATTTCCATTCCCACTCCTAGGCCTGACCCTTTCCCTATCTCTAACTTGATCACTATCCCCATATCCCTTCTCATCCCTTCTCACTAAGTTCCTTCTCTCCATCCATCTCTGATGATTATTTAGTTTTCCCTTCTGAGTTAGATTTACATATCCTTTGTTGGGACCACCTTACTATCCAGTTTCTTTGGATCTGTAGATTGTAGCAGTGCTATCATGCAATTTATGTTTAGTGTTCAATTGTAAGTAAGGACATATCATACATGATATTTTGGGTCTCTGTCAGCTCACTTGGGATAATAATCTCAAGTTCCATTCATTTGCCTGCATATTTCATGATGTCTTTGTTTTCAATAGCTGAGTAGTATTCCATTGTGGAGATGTACCACACTTTCTTTATCAATTTTTCAGTTGAGGAACATCGAGGTTGTTTCCAGTTTCTGATTATTATGAATAAAGTTTCTATGAACATTATGTAATAAGTGTTCTTCTGGTATAGTAGAAGCATCTTTGGGGTATATGCTCCACCAGCAGTGGAAAGGTTTTCCCCTTCTTCTGCCTCCTGGAAAACATATGCAATGACTGAGTTTTTATCTTAGAGATTCTAATGGGTGTAAGATGGGATCTCACAGGTGTTTTGATTTGTGTTCCCCCCCAAAGGATTTTAAACAGTCTTAAATTCTTAAGGAATAATTTTTCTTTAAGTTATTAAAACACAAGTACGTTGTATGACTATATTAAAATCATCTGTTATATTATTATTGTTGTTGTTGTTATTCAATTTTCTCTAATTTAAAATTTATTTCTTTTGTTGATCAAAATATTTATTTCTTAAAATATAAAACAAAAAGTTATATTAGTCTAGACCTTGGTAGAGTTTGAGTTATCTACATGAGCATCCTCTGCCTTTATGACTAGTACCCATAGAAGGTCTTCACATAAGCAACATGGGTGGAGCTACCCTCTCCTTCTGGACTCCTCTGAGTGAACTTCCCAAGGGTCTGCTGAGTACCTGTTATTTTTCTCAAGTAACTTTTTGATTTGATTTGTTTCAGCACAGACTTGTAAGAAAATGAGCACACTCTTGAGCACACTTGGAACTAATTTATGTACTTTGAACTTCAGAACTTACGGCCAACAAATATTTGATTCAACTGATTTTGATTAATTTATGGGGAAATTTCCTTTGTTAAATTTTACAGGTTTGTCTGCTTAGGTCTGTTCCACAGTATGTGTTTCTGGTCTAATTCCTGATATGTGCCTTGCTTGTTATCAGGAGCCTATTCTGGAGTCCATAACTGATGCTCTTACTCATATACAGGGTTATGCTGTTTTCTATCTCAAATTTTCTATTTTCGAAAATTCTTCAATCTATGCACCCATTTTACGTCCTTCAGTGCTAAGAACAAAGCTCTTGAATGTCTCCTTACTTAGATAGATGTCATATGTTCATTATCATACTTGCATTATAACCAGGTTGTTTTTCAGCTTTGAAATCTGTAGGGTAAGTAGGGATATATTGAATCTCAGTATCTAATTTCAAATCTTACTCATTGGAAATCTATCCACAGATAACGTTCTTGAATATGCCTTAAACATTTTGCTTTCAGCAAAGCATATATGCTGACAGTTTCATCAATTACTATATGTTTGAGATAATTTTAGTTGCATCTTCTTTTATGCACAGCTGTACAATATTTATGTTAAATATCACAATGATAAAATGAATTGCTTACTCTTAACTAACTAAAAGTGTTAGAACCCAAGAATCATTGAAGGAAGACCTAATATTCAAACTGTATGCAAAGGTAAAGAAAATTTATTCAACAGAATTCGCTGCATACAGGGTTTCCCCATTTGGGAATGGATACCCTTGTGAGTGCTTTCCAGTATTTATGTAAAGCCTGTTAGGGTGAGAGTGGGTAACCTTTTATCTTTCTTTTCCTTGATTTATTGACTCTATCTCCAGCAGTATGGGTGTGTGTGTTTCTGCGTCACGCCACTTGTGTGTATCTGTGTGGGCAGAAAACACCTTGGTCTGGGTTCGTACTGAAGGGCTAAACATCCTAAGATAAGAATGAGCTGCAAGGAAAAAATGAATGCCCTGGTGGTTTGCACCAATCAGAGCATTATTTATTAATCAGACAAGGGAGAACCCTTAGCCCCCTCCCGTGTCCCTCTGTGTCTCTCTATATTGCTCTATGGCGTGTGGTCCGATCATGAGCGGAGCTGTGTCTGGAAGGCGGGTCCGAATGAGTGGGCTGTGATGATGTCAGACAGTGGGCGGCGACAGTGGGCGGTGATGACGACAACGTAGGGCAATCTGACAATGCTGCCTTCTGGGAGATCTGGATAGCAACTCTGGTATGCCTGTGTGCCTGTGGAGGGGGAGTGATTAGTGGAGGTGGGAGACCCCAACATGGGGGCCTTTGTGATTAGGGCTCTAAGGACTTTCCAGGGTGACAAGGAATCATCTGATTGGCTGCTTGGAGCTGTGGTTGGCTAACCCTGTGATTTTGGATCTGGGTTCTCATTTCTCAGAAACAGAATCTTAGGCCTAGCCTCCCAAACTGCTGACATGTTATGGAGTCAGCCTGGCTCTGACTAACTCAGTACTCTCAGAAGACAAATCTAAGAGAAAATTTCAGGCTATAGAAACCCTCTAAACAAAAATGATTTAGAAAACAAAATAAAAGATTACATTCTCAATTGTTACCCCAAATATATTTAGAAACATATCATGTCCAGTTTCTAGTGCACTGATGATAAATGAAATTAAAAGAAAGCCCAGAGTCTGTGCAGTAGAGCCTGCGGACTGCGGAGGAAGGTAGCTCCTGGGACAGGCTACATTTTGGGCCTTCATCTTCAGCCAGGAGGTAGATATGAGCTCCAGATATCTGCACTCCTTCCCCCTCAGAAGAGAGGTGGCCTTCAGAGAGTACTCTGACTATTGAGACTCAGGAGAGAGTTGGACTCCCAGGAGTGCTGACAGAGGATAACAGAATCACAGGAGGAATAAGCTCCAGCCAGAGACAGCTATAACAACTAACACCAGAGATTACCAGATGTTGAAAGGCAAACATAAAAATCTTACTAACAGCTGGGCATGGTGGTATATGCCTTTAATCCCAGCACTCGGGAGGCAGAGGGAGGCGGATTTCTGAATTCAAGGCTAGCCTGGACTACAAAATGAGTTCCAGGACAGCCAGGGCTATACAGAGAAACCCTGTCTCAAAAAACAAACATCAAAAACAAAAACAAAGAAACAAACAAAAAAGAATCTTACTAACAGAAACCAAGACCACTCACCAATATCAGAACACAGCACTCCCACCTCAGTGAGTCCTGGATACCCCAACACAGCTGAAAAGAAGGATTCGGATTTAAAATTGTATCTCATGATGCTACTAGAGGTTTTTTTTTTTTTTTTTTTTTAATATTAACTCACTTAAAGAAATGCAGGAGAACACAGCAAAACGGGTAGAAGGCCTAAAAGATGAAGAACAAACATCCCTTAAAGAATTACAGAAAAACAATGCTAAACAAGTAGAAGCCCTTAAAGAAGAAACACAAAAATCCCTTAAAGAATTACAGGATAACACAACCAAAGAGGTGATGGAATTGAATAAAAACATCCAGGATTTAAAAATGGAAGTAGAAACAATAAAGAAAACCCAAAGGGAGACAACTGTGGAGATAGAAACCCTAGGAAAGAAGTCAGGAACCATAGATGCAAGCATCAGAAACAGAATACAAGTGATGAAAGAGAGAATCTCAGGTACAGAAGATTCCATAGGGAACATGGACACAATCAAAGAAAATGCAAAATGCAAAAAGATCCTAACTCAAATCCAGGAAATCCAAGACACATGAGAAGACCAAACCTACAGATAACAGGAATAGATGAGAATGAAGATTTTCAACTTAAAGGGCCAGCAAATATCTTCAACAAAATTATACAAGAAAACTTTTCTAACCTAAAGAAAGATGCAGATGAACAAACATACAAGAAGCCTACAGAACTCCAAATAGACTGGACCAGAAAAGAAATTCCTCCCGACACATAATAATAAGAACAACAAATGCACTAAATAAAGATAGAATATTAAAAGCAGTAGGGAAAAAGGTCAAGTAACATATAAAGGTAGGCCTATTAGAAAGAATTATTCCAGAATTCTCACCAGACACTATGAAAGCCAGAAGATCCCGGACAGATGTTATACATACCATAAGAAAACACAATTACCAGCCCAGGCTACTATACCCAGCAAAACTCTCAATTACCATAGATAGAGAAACCAAAGTATTCCATGTCAAAACCAAATTCACACAATATCTTTCCACCAATCCAGCCCTTCAAATGATAATAAAGGGAAACCACCAACACTAAGATAGGAACTACACAGTAGAAAAAGAAAGAAAATAATCCCTCAACAAAACCAAAAGACAACAGCCACAAGAAAAGAATACCAAATTTAACAACAAAAATAAAGGAAGCAACAATTACGTTTCTTTAATATCTCTTAATATCAACGGACTCAATTCCCAAATAAAAAGACACAGACTAACAGACTGGCTACACAAACAGGATCTAATATTTTGCTGCTTACAAGAAACCCACCTCAGGGAAAAAGACAGACACTACCTCAGAGTGAAAGGATGGAAAATAATTTTCCAAGCAAATGGTCCAAAGGAACAAGCTGGACTGGCCATTCTAATATTGAATAAAATTGATTTCCAACCCAAAGTTATTAAAAAAGAAAAGGAAGGGCACTTCATATTCAGCAAAGGAAAAATCTACCCGGATGAACTCTCAATCTTGAATATCTATGCTCCAAATGCAAGGGCAGCCACATTCATTAAAGGAACTTTAGTAAAACTCAAAGCACACATGACACCTCACACAATAATAGTGGGAGACTTCAACACCCCACTATCATCAATGGCCAGATCCTGGAAACAGAAACTAAAGAGAGATACATGGAAACTAACAGAGGTTATGAAACAAATTGATTTAACAGATGTCTACAGAACATTTTATGCTAAAACAAAAGGATATACCTTCTTCTCAGCACCTCATGGCACCTTCTCCAAAATCAATTATATAATTGGTCACAAAACAGGCATCAACAGATACAAAAATATTGAAATTATCCCATGCATCCTATCAGACCACGACAGACTAAGTCTGATCTTCACAAACAGCATAAATAATAGAAAGTCAACATTCACATGGAAACTGAACAACACTCTACTCAATGATACCTCAGCCAAGGAAGAAATAAAGAAAGAAATGAAAGATTTTTTAGAGTTAAATGAAATGAAGCCACAACATACCCAAACTTATGGGACACAATGAAGGCAGTCCTAGGAGGAAAACTCATAGCCCTGAGTGCCTCCAAAAAGAAACTAGAGAGAGAATACACTAGCAGCCTGACAGCACACATACATGCTCTAAAACGAAAGGAAGCAAATGCATCCAAGAGGATTAGAAGGCAGGAAATAATCAAACTTAGAGCTGAAATCAACCAAGTGGAAACCAAAAGAAGTATTCAAAGAATCAACCAAACTAGGAACCGGTTCTTTGAGAAAATCAACAAGATAGATAAAGCCTTAGCCAGATGAACTAGAGGGCACAGGGAAAGTAGCTTAATTAACAAATTCAGAAGTGAAAAAGTAGACATAACAATAGAACCCAAGGAAATCCAAAACATCATCAGAACCTACTACAAAAGGCTATACTCAACAAAACTGGAAAACCTAGATGAAGTGGTCAATTTCCTAGACAGATATCAAGTGCCAAAGTTAAATCAGGATCAGATTAATGACCTAAACAGTCCCATATCCCCTAAAGAATTAGAAACAGTCATTAATAGTCTCCCAACCAAAAAAAGTCCAGGGCCACATGGGTTTAGTGCAAAGTTTTATCAGACCTTCAAAGAAGACCTAATTCCAGTTCTTCTTAAACTATTCCACAAAATAGTAAGAGAAGGTACTCTACCCAATCATTCTATGAAGCCACAATTACTCTGATACCTAAAGCACACAAAGATCCAACAGAGAAAGAAAACTTCAGACAAATTTCTCTTATAAATATAGATGCAAAAATACTCAATAAAATCCTCCCTAACCAAATCTAAGGATACATCAAAATAATCATCCATCATGACCAAGTAGGCTTCATTCCAGGGATTAGGGATGTTTTAATATATGGAAATCCATCAACATAGTCAAATATATAAACAAACTCAAAGACAAAAATCACATGATCATCTCATTAGAAGCTGAGAAAGCATTTGACAAAATCCAACACCCGTTCATGATAAAAGTTATGGAAAGGTCAGGAATTCAAGAC
>NC_034602.1:69659095-69666136 GCF_900095145.1 Mus pahari
GTACTACTCAGCTATTAAAAACAATGAATTTATGAAATTCTTGGGCAAATGGATATATCTGGAGGATATCATCCTTAATGTGGTAACCTAATCAGAAAAGAAGTCACTAGATATGCACTCACTGATAAGAGGATATTAGCCCAGAAACTTAGAATACCCAAGATACATTATGCAAAACAGAAGAAAACCAAGAAGGATGACCATTGTGTGGATACTCATTCCTCCTTAGAATAAGGAACAAAATACTCATGAAAGGATATATGTATAGAGACAAAATTTAGAGCTAAAGTGAAAGGATGGACTATCCAGAGACTAGCCCATCCGGGAATCCATCCCATCATCAGCCACCAAACCTAGATACTAATGCTCATGCCAGCAAGATTCTGCTGAAGGGACCCTGATACAGCAGGCTCTTGTGAGGCTATGCCAGTGCCTGGCAAACACCGAAGTGGATGCTCAAAGCCAGCTATTGGATGGAACACAGGGCCCCCAATGGAGGAGCTAGAGAAAGTACCCAAGGAACTGAAGGGCGCTGCAACACTGTAGGTAGAACAACAATATGAACTAACCAGTACTCCCTTGTGACATTTATACACATAAATTTAAATCACATATCTATCATGAAAACTGTAATACAATAGCTGAATATACTCTTTAATTATTCATGTATCCATTTTTCTATACTTTGTACTTTCTCAGCATTGAACCCATTACTTTCTGGATCAGAAACACACACACACACACACACACACACACACACACACACACACACACACACACACTTTTTATTTAATTCTGTTTTGTTTTGTTTTGTTTTGTTTTGTTTTTCGAGACAGGGTTTCTCTGTATAGCCCGGGTGTCCTGGAACTCACTTTGTAGACCAGGCTGGCCTCGAACTTAGAAATCTGCCTGCCTCTTCCTCCCCAGTGCTGGGATTAAAGGAGTGAGCCACCATGCCTGGCTTTACTGTATTTTTTTCTTGACTTTACATCCCACCACTTTTTAGTGTATTTTACAGATTCTTCTTCTTGCCTGATTATTTCAATATTCCTATTATCTTTATAGTTGTATAAGAGTTATCATGCACATGTATAGCATTATCATTATCCAGTTATGAATGGACATCTACAGTAGTTCCATTGTTATTCACATAGTGCTTCCTAATTTTTCTCTATAATCGATTGTTTTTATACAACATATCCTGAATACAATTTTTCTTCTTTTTTGTATCCGTTTGTCTTCATCTCCCCACCTATCCAGTTCTATACCCTTCTGTTGCTTATTAGAAGACATTGAGCATCTAAGTAATAATATTAAAATTAAAACATCAGAATATGATAGACAAATTGAATAGGAATAAGAAAAAGAGTTAAAGAAAAAGCAGAATTGTCATCTATTGATACAAAGACACACATGTTGCCACATCATGTTTTAACCTCATTAAAAACCCAAATCCAAAAGCCTTAATATATACACAAAGGACTAGTATCACTGAAATAAAAACAAAACAAAATATAAATGTCCTAATTTAACATCATGAGACAAAGAACCTCCAAAAATATCAATGAGTTCATTTTGTGTTTATCGGCTACTGCTGGACATGGGACCTACCCTTAAGAGTTGTTAATTTCCCCAGTGAGAATCCCACAAGGAAACAAAGGAATCATTTACAAGTGCCTATTAATTGAGGGAAAGTTCTAGGTTAGGAAAACATGTGTGTGTGTGTGTGTGTGTGTGTGTGTGTTTTCCCATCTCTTTTCACCTAAAGGACCCCATCTGGTGCAAAAACATTAAATCTCTAGAATGAAAAGAACTCATACCCTGTAGAAATCCCTGCAAGCATCATGGCCAGTAAGTTAATGATCAGGGTGAACTAAGAAGGAAAACTCAGTACAGCACGATTTAGCTGATGCTGGACCACAACTTGTGGAGTATGATGCCAGGCAGTATATTGCAAGCACATTTAAGTACAATACAATTTATGGGGAAAATATTTCCTACTGTAAGTCATCCCTAGTGAGCATGGTTGCATAATTATATTGAAATACAACTTAAAATACATGGTATTTCTTCATAGAAATGTATTCTAGAGATAAGACACAAGGATTAGCTTAAGAATCTTGGGAAGGATCTGGCATAGCCTAGGTCATATAGATTATAAAGAGATGGTTTGTTCTATGAAATACATATGACAGCTTCCCCAAGAATGTGTTCTATTGACTGTAAAAGAAATTTCTAGGGAGAAAAATTCTGTCATAAACATTCTGAGGGATCTGTATGATGCCTGCCTTTAGAAGATGACCATGTAATTAACAACATCCATTTTCAGACTTCTCGGTAGAAAATATGCATTTGAGGAGATAATCTTGTGTGATTAACATTCTGGTTTTCCTACTGGTCTGAGTGCAAAAAGACCTTTGTGCTCCCAATAACATCCTCAAATGGAATAGACAATAAGAAATAATCATACTAAGGGCAGCAATCAGTTAAGACAAACAAGCAAAGAGACCAGAGATAGTTTTTCAAAAAAAATAATTATTAACAAACCTTTATCAAAACCTAGCTAAAAGATGGAAAGGGAAAATGCAAATTTACAAAATTTCAAATAAAATTGCAAGCATAGACAAAGACACCAAGATAGTCCAGAGAATCATAAAGATAGACTTTAGAAGCTTCAAAATTTGAAAAATTCAAAGTAATGGATAATTTTTCTCAAACATGCATTTATCAAAGTTAAATGAAGAGCAGATAAGCAATTTAAACAAACCTATAACCTATAGTAAAATGAAAGCAGTAATTAAAATTATTACAACTTAAACAACCAACCTAACAAAACCCCACAAAAATCCTATCAGATTATTTTCTTTATCTCAATCCTTAGCTTATGAATAGAAGCATATTTATAGAACTTCTGGACTTTAAATTTTAGGAGAACTTAAAAATATCTAAATTAATTTGAGCCATTTTTTTTTAATTTGTCAGGAGATCATTGTGATAAAACTGGAACATTTGAAACTTTTAATCAGTATTGCATATATGATCAGTAGTATATAGGTCATAGAGATAAAGATGTAAAGGCTGACATTTTTAAGATTCTATAACTTGTTTATCAATATTGCAAACACAGCATGTCTTCCCTGTGATGGTAGATTGTGTCCAGTCTTCCAGTATAAGCCAAGATATCTATCTGCTCCTCCCGCAATGTGCTTCTTACCAGGCCTTTGGTCACATCAATAAGAAAGGTAAGTAATAAATTCTTATGTCAAGTAAGGTAAAATCTTAGAAGGGTAAGTGTGATTTATGTATACATGTCATAAGATCTTTACTAAGTACAAGTTATACCTTTTGCTTATGAATTTTGATTTTTTTTTTACTTCCTAACATTATATTGTAGAAATGTCTGAGTTTAAATAGTACGTGTTAATCTTAGTGTCTGTAGTGAAAGTATCATTCCTGCTTGATTAAGATCAATTGATAATGGAAAAAAAGAGACTAGGAATTTGGATGAGCATGAGAAAAGTTACATGAAAGGTTTTAGGTGAGGAAAAGTTTGAAGGCATAATGTAATTTATATTACAATCTCAAGAATGTAAGAAAAATATAAAATAAAATGAATTGAAAATCTTTTAACTTAAAGATGAAAAGTGAAGGAAACCTTTTAACATAAAGTTGAAAGGAAGAGTCCACATCTTTCTAGAATTTGGGTAACAGAATTACAATCAGAAAATTATGATCAACTAACTGTATTATCACTATAAACTTATAAAAGATTGAAATAAGAATACAAATTATATCGTTGGTATTTTACTGTTGAAGCTTTAAACGATGTAATTTCCACTTTCCTTGACATGAGTAATTATAATAGTAATGATAAATATTTCTTTAAGAGATCAAGTACCTCTTGAAATTTTTTAGTTTTCATATTTGTTCTGCCTGTCACAAACTCTCTAATCTCCTGTTCTCCTACTGCCATTCCCCATTCTTTTTTCTGTTTCTATAAATTTGATTTTTTTCTACATTCTTCAGAGAAATGGGGCTCACACAGTATTTGAGCTTTGATGAATGGACCACATCCTCTATAATATCTTTAGGTAGGATTATATAGTAGCAGAACTAGCTGTACTGTGAATGTTAAGTAGAACCCATTTGAAGTATAGCATATGTCCCAATTTCCTTATCCTTTGATGAAAAAAATGTCTGTTTTCCTTTTGGGTACCTGGTTAATTGAGAATAAATGCTGGTATCAACATGGACATACAAATACATGTTGAAATAACTATTTTAAAATATTTTTTTAATTTAATCAGAGATTGAATTGCAGAAGTGATCAGAATTTAATTTTTTTTTTGCTAAAGTGATCAGAATTTAATTTATTTGAGGAATTAATAGCTTTGTAACTTTTCACAGGAGGCAGACTGTCTCAACCTCTTAAACAGTGGGATAAGAATTTAAGTATAGATAAGAAAGTTTATAACATTATTGGTTAATGAAAAACTCATGGCCAAATTTTAATTCAACACCAACTTAGTGGTAGATTCAAAGTTATTTCTGACATCACTGGCCCCTGTTGCATCAGAAGATGTCACCACAGCCTTGATTCTGAAATCAGGATATCAAAATAGGAATAGAAAAATACCTCCACTTTAAAAAAATATATGTTTACAATGTGGATGATGGCATAATCAAGCATTTCTGATCTCAATGTTTCCCATTTGTCAATGTAAAAATTGTTTCCCATCATCTCAGGTTTGTCAATAAAGAGCTGGTTCAGCCTATGACTGGGCAGATGAGATAGGAATACTCGACTTTCCATCCCAGCCAGGTATGTGAGTTAGGGCGAGAAGAGAGAGACTTGTAGAGCTTGTCCGGAAGTTGAGATGAACAGATTGAGAAGGGATTCACTCCAAGGACACATATGGAGAAGATCAAGCCAGCAAAATTCAAATTGATGGTAAGGAAAGGACTATGTGGTTGGGAAGTAGATAACTTAGTGTTAGAATAGATACAGAAAAATGTGGTACATTTGCACAGTGGAGCAGTACTCAACCATCAACAACAGTGAATTCATGAAATTCTTAGGCAAATACAGGAAACTAGAAAATATCATCCTAAGTGAGGTAACTCAGACCCGAAAGAACACACATGGTATGCACTCACTGATAATTGGATATTAGCCCAAAAGCTCTGAAAACCCAAGACACAATTCACAGACCACATGAAACTTAAGAAGAAGGAAGACTAAGGTGTGGGTGCTTTGGTCCTTCTTAGAAGGGGAACAAAATACATAGGGGAGCAAATATGGAAAAAAATTGTGGAGCAGAGACTGAAGGAAAAACCATCCAGAGACTGTGCCACCTGGGGATCCATCATATACATTAACCAATTGCAGACACTATTGTGGAAGCCAAGAAGTACTTGCTGACAGGAGCCTGATATAGCTGTCTCTGAGAGGCTCTGCCCAAGCCTGACATATACAGAGGTGGATGCTTGGAGCCAACCATTGAACTGATCATTGAGTCCCCAATGGAGGAGTTAGAGAAAAGACTGAAGAAGCTGAAGGTGATTGAAACCCCATAGGAAGAACAACAATATAAAACAATCAGAGCTCCTGGAGTCTAAACCACCAACCAAGGAGTACACATGGAGGGACCCATGGCTCCAGCTGCATAAGTGTCCGAGGATGACCTTGTCAGGCATCAGTGGAAGAAGAGGTTCTTGGTCCCATGATGGCTCAGTGCCCCAGTGTAGGAGATTGCCAGGACAGGGAGGCAGGAGTGAGTGGGTGGATGGGGGCACACCCTCATAGAAGTAGGAGGAGGGGTCATAGAAGAGTTGGTTTCTGAGAGTGAAATCAGGAAAGGGGATAACTTTTGAAATTTAAATAAATAAAATATCTAATTAAAAAAACACACACAGAGTAAAAAACAAAACAAAACAAAACAAAAACCAAACAAACAAATATGTAGGCATGCATTGGCCTAAAGAAGCAATCAAAAACTTTAAACTACTGTAAGAAAATAATTCTTATTGAGAACTATCCTTACTTTCCATCGCTCAGCATTATTAGCATAATTTATGTTATTAAGTTTTAGAATTTAAAACAATTATATATCAATATAATATATATATTACATTCATATGTATAGTAATTTGAAAGTATGATACATTGCAGTTTATCCTTTAAATATTTCCTCACAAATGTCTCCTTATTACACAAGGAGTATACCTGTGTCAGAGTTGATGAGAAATCAAACAATAAACTCTGAGAACTTTGTTTAAGGTAGGGAAGCTCAAGAGTAAGGCAATTACAGATTTTTGTTTTGTTTTTGTTTTTTTTGTTTTTTTTGTTTTTGTTTTTGTTTTGTTTTTTGTTTTTTGTTTTTTGTTTTTGTATGAAGTAGAGAAAGGATCTTGATGTCCAACTCTTAATAAGGAAACATTGTCAATTAGTGGCTTCAAGGAAGAGGAAAATAATTTTTCTCTGCTTTGTGTTCAACCATGGCTTTTTCATGCCCTAGCGAATATTTCCAGTACTGTCCTATTAAGTTCTCTAAATGTTACGTTCTACACATCATCCTGATAAGTTTATGTTTTTTTTAAAGTTTTAATAATTTATTACTCCATTCATCCTTCAAATATATGCATAGCTGTAGACTTGACAATTGGAGTCTAGAGATATTATAATGGCCACAAACTCAAAAATGAATAATTTTATTCTTTCAGCAGCTATCAATTGCCTAAATGTCCCCAATAAGGGATGGAGCTTAGAGATTAACTAGTCAATTTATGATAGAGGTTTAATTAGTTTGATTTTATACAAGTCTAATGCAAGTAAGTCCGGTTGCTCTGTGTTCCTAGGTAAAGAAGCCATGTCATGTCTAGAACACATTATTTCATAACACTTTTCTTTTTTTAATTTTTTTTTATTATTTTCTTTATTTACATTTCAAATGCTATCCCAAAAGTTCCCCATACACTCCCCCTGCCCCTGCTCCCCTATCCACCCACTCCCACTACTTGGCCCTGGCCTTCCCCTGTGCT
>NC_034602.1:69668186-69672257 GCF_900095145.1 Mus pahari
AGAGAGAGAGAGAGAGAGAGAGAGAGAGAAAGAAAGAAAGAAAGAAAGAAAGAAAGAAAATTGAAAAGGAACATTATAGCTAATATACCAGGAAGTTAATTTCCTGAGTTTACTATTCTTTTCAAGGCTTTTAAGAAGATAAGCTATATGAGATTTGACTGAAATTCAAATCACAACAAATGGAATTTTGTAAGAATAACTTCACAGTCTACAAATTTTCTCTTCAATAATTTTTTTAACTAATTCAACCTGTTTATGTGCCATCAAAGAAGGCTGGTAGCAAAGAATTCATAAGGTTGTCATATTTCATACAGGTAAGAACAAATAATTGTGCAATGTATTCTCACTTATTATATATCATTTTAAAAAGTTCCCTGTTTTTATTTTTGTGTGTAGTTGTTTATATGCTGGTGTAAATGCTCTCTCTCTCTCTCTCTCTCTCTCTCTCTCTCTCTCTCTCTCTCTCTCAAACGTATAGGTATGTACCACCACCATAAGGTTGCTATTTTATTCTTTTGTTGCTGTTTGTGCTCACTGAGTAGTTCCTTATGGAAGATTCAGGAATGTGATAAGGATCAAGACAAAATTGCAGATTTAAAGGAATGCTCTCTCAAGTAGAAAAACTGACCAGCATATAGAATTTACAATATTGGAGATAATGGTGTATCTACTGGTTTGAAATAATTGCAGGAGATATAAGTAAAAATGCAAAAAAAGACTATGAATTCAAATTTGAGAAAGGTATCTATCAAATATAACTTGAGGCAGATAACCAGTTCTTCCTTCTGTATTTATTGGGAAGACATAACCATTTAATCTCAAATTATCATTTAAGTTATTTCAACTGTAACAAAAATTCAATTTTGTCTTGATAATTATTTTTAACCTTTAAGCAATCAAGATATATATATATATATATATATATATATATATATATATATATATATACATATATATATATAAAACATGTTTTCTAAAACATCTATTCCTAAAATTAAAAAAATCAGGGATATCTGTTAACTAAAATGGTCATGTTACATGTAGTTTAGTTACTGTAGAGATGTAGAGAATACTTCAGAAGTACAGTATTCATACCTTCTTAAGACATTCTGGAAAACTACAAAGAGGAAGTGAGTGTATATATATATATATATATATATATATATATATATATATATATATATATATATATATATATATATATATATATGTGTATATATATACATATATACATACATACACACAAATATGTATATATATATATTTAAGTGTGTATGTATGTGCATATATATAAATATATGTGTGTATATATATGTTTGTGTATGCATGTGCATATATATGTGTGTGTATGTGTGTGTGTGTGTGTGTGTGTGTGTGTGTGTGTGTGTGTGTGTGTGTGTGTATTTCTAGGAAATCTCTGTAGCAGTGATCACAAATGAAGAAACAATGAAGCAAATAAATACTGTCAGAGCAAGTAAAAAAATCAATGTTGATGTGATTTTCCCAGTTGTGTTCCTCTATTTTGTTTTCTATTGTTTTATAAAGCGCAGTAAAAGACATACAGTTAAGAGTGTTTCCTGTTTGTGTCTACAATTTCCAAAAGATACCCTAAATTCTTGTAAAGTACATTCATTCTTTACATCTTATTAAAAAGGGAAAGGAGGCTTAAAAACTGTTGGTGTTGGAACAAGCTGAAAATATTTATACCTGTATCTTTTTTGATTTTGTTTGGTGCTTTCTGGTCTATCCATTAATAAATTATGATATTCCCAAGCAAGTCCGACTTGACTTACACATCACTTTTTGATTTATTTGTAAATTATAACTACTTTGATAGAAACAAAATTTTCACTTCTAATTAAAACAAATTCACATTTGATTGGGAAAAATCTTTTTTTTTTTTTTTCTAATACTTTACCTTTAATTCATGTTTAGTCCAAGAAATTTCTTTGGAAATTGCAGAAATAGACAGAACAGTGCAGACTACATGAAAAGTGGAGATGTACTGTGAAAAGTTATGAAAGGCTCTCTAAGGATTTTTTAAAATCACTCACGTCTTATGTATCATGGTATCAAAAGTATTGTGTAAGTATTGTGTATAATTTTGCCACATATCTCATGGCATACATCAATTTTAGCATTTAACATTATTAAATCAAAGCTTACTATAAGGGTGGACATCAGAAGTCTTAAAAGGTCTCACTTAAATCAACAAAAAATCGTTTCTGAGGATAACTTTACATGGTCTAAGTTATGAGGCTAAGACTTTTTTGTAGGATTGGGTAAATTGAATACAGAAAATTCTAAGAAAGAAGTCTGTCAAACTTGGGATTTATCCAGGTGTACTCCTGACGGGTTGACACCTCATAATGAACCCAGCTCTGCTTCCTCTCCTAGGACTCTTGCCTTTCTGCAGAAGTATTTTTAGAGGTGGTGAGGTGTTTCTGTGATACTCAAATTGTCTCAACAGGGTTTGAAATTTTACTTCGATTGATGAAAAAAGAGAGCAAAAGGTGGATAGCTTACACAGAAATGTGTTCTTTCAGTTTTACATGGTGTGGGATCAATAAAAATATGTTTAGAAAATTCATGATAAAGAAAATACTTTCCTTATTTACAGATAGCCATATTATTTTCTTATGCTTATAGTGAACACACACATACAAACATACATATATACAGACACACACACACATGCATATCTATGCGAACTCAGCTAAAAATTAATTTCTTGAACAATATAATTCAAATCATATGAAATTGAAGATAAGGCTTTTGGAGAAATAAAGATAATTAGTCAATAAAAATTCATGAAGAACAATTTTAAAAGTTTACACTACTATTCTAATCTTCATCTCTAGTAATACTAACCTTCAAAATCTATCTCTAGATGTATGATATAATTGTATTAGTTTCATAGGCAAAAATTACATTATTGTTTTGTTGCGGTGCAAACAAATTTACTCTTTTCTTCGTTATGTACTTTACTTTTATATAGAAGGTTGATACTCTATTTAAAATTGAGTATATTATAGTCTATATTATAGTCTAGAAATATATTTGAAAGTTTAAGGACACATGTCTTGTTAAACCTGCAGAGAATCCAGTTTCAATTCCTATCATCGACACGGTAGCTCACAAACCACTCTAACTCCATTCTAGTGTACTTGATCAATTCTTTAGGCTTTGATTGAAATTGTACATATACGGCTCACATAATAAATGTATGTAAAGCACCATGTATGTAAATTATTATTATTATTATTATTATTATTATTATTATTATTATTATTAAAAGGTGGTACTTTAACTATAATCCATTTTTTCACATTTTCCTTTTTATTGTTTGTTTTAATGTGCTTTCAAGTCTCTGAGGTATCTTTTCATAAATGCATGTTAATATCCTTAGATCATGAAGGTAACCCTCAAATTCACATATTACTTGTAATTAGGGTATAGTCTTTAGAAAGTGTTTACAATTCTATGGCTTCATGACAGTGGGGAATCTGAGATAATTCGTTGGATAATGAGGCAGGGGAAAAGGAAAAACATCTCTTCTAGGTTAGGAATGAGGCCACTATCTGGTAACTAAGGACTGTAAACCGGGATAGGTAAAAAAAGAGAAAATATATGGTGGACTAGTCTATCTAAACAAGATTTCAAAATAATAAAACACAAGGCAGACGACTTTTCTCTTTACAAAGCTGAGCTAATATGTCAAAAAATGTTGCTTTAAACATATAATGAACATAAAGAGGTTAGTAACAAACTTTGATTGTTTACTCAAAACTGGTCTTAATGGAAAGACATGCAAACAATTTGGCTATATAGGTCTTTGTCTTATCGATCTATGATATGAACTATTGCATTAAATTTACTTTGACCTTATGAAATGTAAAAGTGCTTAGAAAACCATGTGAACATTTATCCTGAAGAAGTATAAAAACTAAAAATAACAATAAAGTGGTGATGTAGCCTTTTTCTGCTTCATCCTGTATGTGAGTTTTGTATGTTCCTGATCTCTCTCTCTCTCTCTCTCTCTCTCTCTCTCTCTCTCTCTCTCTCTCTCTC
>NC_034602.1:69672322-69676984 GCF_900095145.1 Mus pahari
CCTTTCCTTTCCTTTCCTTTCCTTTCCTTTCCTTTCCTTTCCTTTCCTTTCCTTTCCTTTCCTTTCCTTTCCTTTCCTTTCCTTTCCTTTCCTTTCTTTTCCTTTCCTTTCCTTTCCTTTCCTTTCTTTTCCTTTCCTTTCCTTTCCTTAAGAGGTAAGGAACTCCAAGCTTCTTTCCTGGCAAGCAAGAGGCCCCCAGACAGAGAGAAAAAAAACAAAACCAAAACAAAACAAAAAAACAAAACAAAACAAAACAAAACTCAAGTAACTAAGCCTTTTTCTTTTCACCTGCTGCTGTCAGCAGGTAGTAATCACCAAATGCCAACAGCCTTTGCCCACAGTATAGCAAGAAAGAGTTAATTGTCAAAAGTCATCAGCATTTTACCCTGATGCCAAAGCCACCCTTCATTGACTGCCTCAGGTTACCATGTGATACCATGCTAGATCATATCAGGCTATCAGAAAAGTAAGTTTATCAATATCAAGCATTTTGTTATGCATCAAACATTTTTCAAATTTGATAAAATAGCAATTCTATTAGGCTGATTCTGCACAGATGTTGATACTTGCAAAGTTCCCATCATACAAGTTAATTTAATTTATATTGAATAGAAATATATTAAAATTCATATTACTGACACTTAGTCACCAAAGAAGCAGAATACACTAAGACATGCTGAAAATGACAGACTACATAGTGCTCTTTATTTAACAGTGAGCAAACTCTGCAATTTTTTATAACATTGTTCATTTGTAAGTGTTAATGGTACAGGAAATGGGCATTTTTTTGCTATTGTAATTTTATTATGCCTCTCCTCATGTCAACAAGGAAATTAAGAGTAAGTAGGTGCTTAGTTGTATTTGTATATAATACAAATACATTGGATACAGCAATTTTCCAAATCTCCCCAAACATTTGGTACATGAAGCTATATAGCGCTTGACTACTTTGTAAAAGGGCTCTGGAATGAGAAATTCATTCTCAGAAACCATTGCAGCACTCAGATAATCCACAAAAGAACTCCACAATATATTAAAGTAATGAACTCAGAGATCAATTTGGTTCATCTTGTCTACAAATCCTTTAAGCCATATTCTTAGACCATTTGTTGTTTTTAGTATATAATATTGTTATTAACTTAGTATTTTTATAGGACTCCTGACTGTGAGACGAAGGAGTTCTCTGACTCTTGTGCCTGCCCTTGGGACTACTTTTCCTTCTGTTAGGTTGCTGTTTGACATGTTATTTTTTTGTTTTATCTTAATATATTTTATTTTTCCTGTTTGTTGTTATCTCTAATAATCCTCTTCTTTTACAGTGAGGGACAAAGGGGCAGTGGATCCAGAAGAAAAGGAGCTTGCGTATTACTTGGAGGAATAGAGGGAGAGTAAATGATAATTATAATATATTGTGTGAGAAAATATTTTTTCAATAAAAGGAAAAATTAAAAAAACAACAAAACATTTTATTAATTGAGATGCTGAATGAAGGACTTGAAATTTATACCAAATCAAAATTCTGGAGTTATGACAAGTTATTATTCTCCTGTATTAGAAAATGTCCTGTTAATATCATGACTCACATCCATATTTCATAAGTGGCAGGATTCCTTCCATTCACATGAACAAATAATATCCTCTTGCACATGGGTGTACATCATATATATATATATATATATATATATATATATATATATATATACATTCATTCATGAATATACTTTTTCATTGTTATAGTTTCTTAACTATTGAAAATGAGGCATGGTAAACATTGGGGTAGTACTTTGTACCTAGCATGGTGATTTTCTGAAATAAATACTAGCCCTGTGTACTATTTTGAAGACTTTCCATAGTGATTTCTGCAATGACTATATTCACAATATTCTAGCAATAAGGTTTCTTATTGTCATATAAATAATATTTTTGAATTCACTCTTTCTTACTAAGATATTTAGCATTATTTAGCATTATATTCCTCTAGTTGAATTTTGGCTTTCATAACATTTAAAGGCCACTTGTAAGTCATCTTTTGCAATTTTTCTAAATATTCACATATATTTGATTATATTACTTATTTCCTTGAAGTTTTTGATATTTCTTTGATACAAAATATCATACCAAATCCCTTGATCTTCTTGGTCTTGCAATATTTCCATTCCATTTTCCATAATGTTTTCTGAGCTTTAGGTGCATGGGTATATTGTAAATAGGGTGTGTCCATATGGACTGGGCTGCACAGCTCTACATTATAGTTGGTAGTTTTCTGAAATGGTTTCCACATGTTGCCTCAAGGATGAGGAGGAGAATGAGGGAAATTAGAGGGGCCAGGAACAACTCATGAGAACTCACAAAGATCAGGGAGTTTGTAGGGATTTGACATAGGTTCTCTTCAGATATGTTATGACTTGAGTAACTTGCTGTGTTTGTGGGGACCCTAACAGAGGGAGCAAGGACTGTAAATGACTGTTTTGCCTTCTTTTGAGACCCTTTGCCTCCACCTGGGTTACCTTGTCCAGCCTTGGTGTGATAGTCTGTGCCTGATATATATGAAACTTGGGGGAGGGAAGGAAGGAAACATGTAGTCAGGATACAATATGTGGAAGAAGAATTTTTAAAAGATGGAGAAAAGAATGGATATAGCCACAGAAGTTAAAATTAGCTGTGGAAATAAATACAAATGTTGAAAATGTAGTTTGGGATTATTCTTCTTTCCTAAAATAGTGGTTTTAGGTTCTCACCAATATCCAAGACTCCAAAACAGCTGAAGAGTTTGCTAGGGTTCCATGACCAGTCATTATTTTCCTGTTATTGTGTTGGTCATTGATAGAAAATGAAGAGTCTTCAGAAAGAACAAAGGAAGGTAGATAAAGATCAAGGAGGGCAAAAGAACAATAAATTGTTCAAAAATGGCTAAATCACACTATTAACTTTTCATTTAAAATTACTCTCATACAAGTAACTATCTCCATGCATATCTGTTATCTATCTATTATTTATCTATCTACCTATCGACTCACCTATCCATCCATCAATTCATCCATCCATATACCCATTTAAATTATATCTCCCCTCTCTCCTTCTTATTCTCTCTCTCTCTCTCTCTCTCTCTCTCTCTCTCTCTCTCTATATATATATATATATATATATATATATATAATTTAATATATCTCTAAATTATATATAATTTAATATATCTCTAAATTTTATATATATATACAATTTAATATTATATATAATAAATTCAATTATAATACATTAAATTTCCTCCTCTAGAGAGTAATGAGAGTAACAGTGGTCCAAGAGCCATGGATCACTACCAAAATCTCCAGCAGTAAGTGTGAAAAACCCTCTTTTGAGGTGCTGTTCACAGTTTTTCAAGATACTCTCCAAGGAATAGTCAATGTAATTGCTATAATTATCATAGCCAAGCATATTTACAAAATTTATATTGAGGTATTTAAATACTAAAACACATGAGATTGATACTTGGCATTTCTAGGTTTTATAATAGGAGATACTATGAGATGAGAAAGAAAAGTTACATTTAACTGAAGACAATTTGCAAAAACATATGGTCCACTGACACAAATTCAGGCCTGCAGCTAAACATCTTCTCAAATATGGCTCTCTGTAACCGATCTAGACTCTTAATTTGGGAAAATGAGTAAGACATTAGCAAAGAAGATGGGAATATTGAATTTTTAAACTGTTTTGCATTTTGCATATTCTGAAGGAATAATTCTGTTCACAACTAAAAGATAACTTTATTTATCTCCTTGAAATTTTTATTAATGAATTAAGCATATTATATTTGACAGTTTTATCAGTTTTCATAAGATTTACTGGACTTACTTAAAATAAAAAATACATGATTTAAAACATATTTGTTATTCTTTCAGGTTGCACATGCAGTAACCAATAAGAAGTAAAGAGATTAAATGCATTCAAGGTACATGTGTGAGAATTTAAAATAGAAAACAAGTCATTGTATTGACAAAATATAAAAGATTCTTTATATTCATCACATGATTTTCCATATAACGAAAATCACCAGAAATTTTCATGTTATATTACAAAAAATAAACAGTGCATAGTTATGGATTCAAAATTATGACCATAAATAAATACTAAATGAATTCTAGAAAATTCTCCTTACCTTGTAAGTTCTTACAGAAGCAAAAATGTTAGAAAATAAATTTGCACAAGTCTCCTAGTTCATTTTTGCATGAGTATATTAAAAACATTGAAAAACATATTTTTATATTAAAAAAAACTCATTTATAAGCCTACAGTGTATTTCCCACAGATATCTATCTGAAATGAAACTAGATCCACAGCAAAGACACCAAACTCTTTATCTAATATTGTCTTCTCTCCTTTGTGCACTCGGTGCCTATTGTAATCACCAAGTTTAAGAAACAATGCTGTGCCCATATCTTCGAGGCTTTTCCCCACTTTCTCCTCTATCAATTTCAGTATCTCTGGTTTTATGTGGAGGTCTTTGATCCACTTAGAATTGAGCTTTGTACAAGGAGATAAGAATGGATCAATTCTCATTCTTCTACATGATAGCGGCCAGTTGTGCCAGCACCATTTGTTGAAAATGCTGTCTTTTTTCCACTGGATGGTTTTAGCCCCCATGTCAAAAATCAAGTGACCATA
>NC_034602.1:69678541-69679683 GCF_900095145.1 Mus pahari
TCTCTCTCTCTCTCTCTCTCTCTCTCTCTCTCTCTCTCTCTCTCTCTCTCTCTTTCTTTTAATACCACTTTGTGTTTCTCCTAAACTGATCAGTGGTCCTTTCCTACATTAATCCAATATTATGTTTAGAACAGAGATTATAAGCAAGAAGTTTATGTAACAATATCAATTCTTTGTTACCATGTATTAATGCTTCAAGACTGGTCTGCTTTCAAGCGGCTTTAGCTCTATTTTTCTAGAATAATCATGAATTTACCACTTAACAGCTTTCCCTATTTGGAAGAAGACATTTTCCAGAGTTTTTCAGAATTTTTTAATGAAGTGAATTCATTTTCTATAAACATTTGTGAGTATATTCTTTAAAACTTGGCAGATCATCTGGCATTCTCCAGATGTTAAAGAATTTAGTATATGTGTGCCTTGGGTTTTTTATGGGAGATTTTACTTTTACTGTTACATGATAAAATCCTCAATTGTATATCATTTCTACTTTTGATAAAATATGCAAATCACAATATACAACAGGTTATTTATCTAAATAAAATGTATCCCTTAACTTATCTTTTTGTTTTCTTTTGTGGTTGTCTTCTTGTTTTCTTTAGTTCATGGTGGAATTTGTAGGGCCTCAGGTTTGCTTATTTGACTTTTTGGAGAGCAGGTTATTGGTGTTTGCATTCCTTAAGGCAGTTAACTACATGGGGTGCAGCAGGTTATCTTGTAGCAGTTTTACAGCATGTGAAGAAATAGCTTGATTATGCCAACATGCAGGCACAATACGGATTATTTATTAAGATCATTTACCATGTGTAATCACTCACAAAAAAACTTTGTAACTTCATTTTTCTTTTATTCTGTGTTATCCTACATCTTACACATGCTATACTGATTCTCTACCATTATTTTACATCTGTAGGCTGCATGTTTTTGTTTGTTTCTTTGATTTTTACTTTTTAATTTGAGACTAAGCCTCATCTAACTGTGCAGAAAGTCTTCCAGTCTATCTATGTACCCTAGGCTCCCTAACAACTGCTGTTTCTTGACCCAAGTACTAAATAAGTAGAATTGGAAGTCTTTTCTACCTGGAGGGTATTTAATTGATCTCTCTCTCTCTCTCTCTCTCTCTCTCTCTCTCTCTCTCTCTC
>NC_034602.1:69679758-69688851 GCF_900095145.1 Mus pahari
CTCCCTTCTGCTTCCGCTCTCCCCCTCCACCTCCCTTTCCCCCTCCACTCTTCTCTGTGTGTGTTTGTATGAAAAATCAATCTTGGCCATTGTTTCTGAGGATCATGTCATACCTTGTGTTTAAGGCACAGTTTCTCTCACTTGGATATGATGATTCCTTAACAGGCTAGGCTGGGTGTATAATGAATCCCAAGGATATTCTTGTCTCCATTTTCCAGTGCTAGGATTGCAAGTATATCATTACACCCTATTCTTCCTATGTTTATTCTGAGGACTGAACTTAGAAACTCATCTTTGTAGACCTAAAGCTTTACTAACTGAGTTATCTCCCCTTTGAAATTTCTTTATTTTATATTTTATGCTATAGTATTTGCATGTTTCAAGTTATATTTCCAACAAGGCAAATCCTATGGAATCTACAATTTCAAGAATTCAACAAAAATTTTGTATAGTCATCTATATCATCAATATCAGGTATCCCATGTCAAAACAATTTCATTTATATACATTCTTTAGCTAGTGATGCAGGTAACACATTTATCAAACTATTAAAGTATCTACAAGGAGTTTGTATCCTATTTACCTTTCGTGTTAAGAGAGACCTATAAAATCAGCACATCACTAACTTCACCACTTCCTCTGTACAATGGTACGTACATTGCATATAAATTCTAGCAGTAGTTGAGAATTTGGGAGGGAATTGTTGCTACACTTATCTTGAAAGTCCTGCTTCATTTAAATACATGATTCTTTCTCTCTGACATAAGAAATAAATTAGGAAAAGATCATCATCATAAATATTTTGTTTCCATTTTATGGTTCCCTCTAATATTCATCTGCGGATGGAAGCCAGAAGACATTGTTGATGCTGGAACAAGAGGTACAGATGGTTGTTAACAACCATGTGAGTTCTGGGAACTGAACCTGGATTTGGAAAAATAGTCAGTGCTCTTGACTTCTAGCCCCCAATACAATGACTTTGAGGATACTTCATACATTGAATGATGAGAATACAGTGTTTGAATATGCTGGCATCAAAAATAAAAAAGAGTGCTTTTACATTTTAAAAGTAACTATGACATTATGCAAATATATGTTCATATGAAGAAACAGAAATCATATACATTTTTATAAAAACAAAATAATTTATTTTTCTCTGAAAACAATGTTGGCTTAAGAAAAGTGTGGATTTTAGGGGAAATTTCTCAAGAAATTTTCATATAGACAATATTTATGATAAGCTAGAAGTTACTCACAGAAAAGCATCCACTCCATGAATTTATATATCTTTAAAAATATATCCTTTGGAGATGAAGAAAGTGACTGATTTTAAGGGCACTTGATGCTCTTACAGAGAACACAGTGTAATTTCAAGGCCTTTGTGAAGGATCTTACACTGCTTGTCACTTCAGCTCCAGGATATATGACCCCTTTTCTGATCTCTGTCAGTATCTCTCTATATGTGGTCTGTACACAAAATGACATACATACAGACACATACAGAAATACACAGGGATACATGGGCACACACATGCATGTATAGACACATAAATAAAAATTAATCTCTTGAAACATACATATTTGGCACTATCCTCTTCTGTAAATTTAATAGAGTTGTAACAAGTCATCAAGAAGGGAGGGACTCCTTGTGCACAGAGAATTTTGCATATAGATTTTTTTCAAGCTTTTGTTTTACTTACACTAGCCCTTGAGATTCAAAAGGACCCTTCACAGATCTGAAAGAAGAGCCTGGGGCTTAGGGCATCATCACTTCAAAAGAAGATCAGAGAATCTGGCAGGTTTAATGCCTTCTGCAAGGCTTTGCAGACCAGCGTAAGATCTACAACTATTAATCACTTTGCAAAGGAAAGACACTGAAGGGTTTGAGCAAAGCATTACTTCACATGGTTTATATTTTAAAAGATTTATAAAACTAAAAGGGGAAAGAGGAATGTCTGGAAGAGAAGCTAGAAAGGCAAGGGAGGGCTATTATTTATGTAAATAAGACATCATCTTTGTTTAGATTAGGGTGCCAGGGGTACAGGATCTGAAAAGATGTCTAATGTAGAGTAGAGAAAACCCAATAAGGCAGGCTGTGTGTTGGTTGTTGTGAAGGTTAGTTTTAATTTTTAACTTGACAAAGTCTGGGACCAACTGGGAGAAACAGCACTGGTTGTGGCTGCAAAGGATTGTCTTCATTACATTAATTGATGTAGAAAGACCATCTTTTTTGTTTGTTTGTTTTTTCTTTGTTTCTTTTTTTCTTTTCATTACAGATTTCATTCCTCTCCCGGTCTACCCTCCAACTATTCCATATTCCATATCTCTTCCACAGCCCCTGTCCCCATGAGGATGTTCCTACCTCAGCCCCACTTCACCAGACTTCTAAACTCCCTTGGGGCCTCCAGTCTCTTGGGGGTTAGGTACATCTTCTCTGACTGAACCAAGACCCAGCAGTCTTCTTCTGTATGTGCGTTGAGGGCCTCATATCAGCTGCTGTATGCTGCCTAGGTGGTGATCCAGTGTCTGAAAGATCTTGGGGGTCCATGTTAATTAAGATTGCTAGTCCTCCTACAGGGTTTCTCTCCTCCTCAGCTTCTTCCAGCTTTCTCCTAATTCAACCACAGGGGTCAGCAACTTCTGTCCATTGGTTGGGTGCAAATATCTGCATCTGACTCTTTCAGCTGCTTGTTGGGTCTTCCGGAGTGCAGTCATGCTAGGTCCCTTTCTGTGAGAGGTCCACAACCTCAGTCATAGTGTAATGTTTGGAGTCTTTCCTTGAGCTGGATCCCACTTTGGGCCTGGTGCTGGGATGTCTTTTCTTCAGTCTCTTCTCCATTTCCATCTCTGTATGTCTTTCAGAGAGGTATAATTATATGTCAGAGATTTTACTGTGGATAGCAAACCCATCTTTCATTTGATGCTCTGTTTTTCTGCTGGAGGTGGGCTCTACAAGTTCCTTCTCCCCACTTTAGAGCATTTTATCTAGGGCCCTTCCCTTTGAGTCCTGAATATGTCGCACATTCAAGTGTCAAGTGCATTCTGTAGGGTCCTGCCACCCTTTTACTACCTGAGAGGATGCAAACTTCCATTCTTTCTTCTGGTGTTCAGGACTTCAATCCTTTCTCCCCTATACAATACCAGATCATATTCCTCTCTCCCCCTCCCATATTAATTGTGGGTAATATCATGTTCTGAGCAATGAATGGTACCTTTGAATTCATAATGAGAGACAGAGAGAAAGAGAGAGAGAGAGAGAGAGAGAGAGAGAGAGAGAGAGAGAGAGAGAGAGTTGGCCAACCACCTCTGTGTATGCATTTGTTACTGCCTGACGATATGTCAGATCACTCAACCTCTCACTACCTTGGAGTCTCTGCTATGATAGATTTTATCCTGGAAATGTGAGTTAAAACAAACTTTCTCATCATTAATTTCTTCTTATCAAGTAAAAACTAAAAACAGATGTAAAGAGTGAAAATGTAAGGTGAGGACACTCAGGAACACACAGGCCACAGAAGCAGTATAGCAGCTGGGACAGGGACCTATAGACCTTCATCTGCCCCCAAGAGGTGGAGCTATTCCCCAGCCCTCTGTGTACTTTTCATGCCAGAGGAGAGCATGTCTCCAGGAAGTGTCTGACCCTGGAACTCAGGTGACATCAGCATTTTTTCTCTGGTGTCTCTAAGGTGGGGCCACTTAGGAGTACACAGGCCACAGAAGCAGCAGAGTAGCTGGGACAGGGTGCTACAGGCCTACATCTGGACCCAGGAGGTGGGACTCTGCCGCAGCCCTCTGAGCACTGGTCTTGCCAGGACAGAGCTGGTCTCCCAGGAATGTTGACACAGGCTTACAAACTCACAGGAGGAACAAGCTCCAGGTAGAGACAACAAGAACATCTAACACCAGACATTATCAGATGGTAAAAGACAGATGCAAAAAATGTTACCAACAGAAACCAAGATTACTTGGCATCATCAGAACCCAGTACTTCCACCACAGTGAGTCCTGGATGCCCCAACACACCAGAAAAGCAAGATGCTGATTTAAGATCATATCTCATGATGCTGGTAGAGAATTTTAACAAGGAAATAAATAACTCCTTTAAAGAAATACAGGAGAACACAGCTAAACAGGTAGAAGCTCTTAAAGAAGAAACACAAACATCCCTTAAAGAATTACATGAAAACAAAAACAAACAGGTGAAGAAATTAAATAAAATTAAGAAATTAATTAAATAAAAATGGAAGTAGAAACAATAGAAATCAGAAAGGAAGACAACTATGGAGATAGAAAACCTAGGAAAGAATCAGGAACCGTAGATGCAAACATTGCCAACAGTGTACAAGAGATGGAAGAGAGAATCTCAGGTGCAGAAGATTCCATAGAAAACATGGACACAACAAAGAAAATGCAAAAGGCAAAAAAAATATCCTACCCCAAACACCCAGGAAATCCAGGACACAAAGAGAAGACCAAACCTAAGGATAATAGGTATAGATGAGAAGGAATATTTCCAAATTAAAGGGCCAGTAAATATCTTCAACAAAATTATAGATTTCCCTAACCTTAAGAAAGAGATGTCCATGTACATACAAAAAGCTGACAGAACTCCAAATAGTTTGGACCAGAAAAGAAATCTTTCCAATCACCTAATAAAACACCAAATGCACAAAACAAAGAAAGAATATCAAAAGCAGAAAGGAAAAAAAGCTCAAATAACATAGAAAGGCAGACCTATTAATATTATACCAGATTTCTTGCCAGAGACTATGAAAGCCAGAAGATCCAGGACAGATGTCATAATGATACTAAGAGAATACAAATGATAGCCTAGGCAAATATACCCAGCAAAACTCTCAATTACTATGGGTGGAGAAACCAATGTATTCCATGACAAAACCAAATTTACACAATATCTTTCCACAAGTCTAGCCCTTTAAAGGATAAGAAAGGGAAAACTCCAACACAAGGAGGGAAACTATGCCCTAAAAGAAGATAGACACATGAACAGAATCCCAACTCTAACATCAAAAATAACAGGAAGTAACAAATACTTTTCCTTAATAACTCTTAATATGAATGGACTCAATTCCCCAATAAAAAGATATAGACTAACAGGCTGGTTACATTAAAAGGACCCAACATTTTGCTGCATACAGGAAACCTACCTCAGGGACAAAGACAGACACTACCTTATATTAAAAGACTGGAAAACAATTTTCCAAGCAAATGGTCTGAAGAAACAAGCTGGAGTAGCCCTTCTAATATCAAATACAATTGACTTTCAACCTAAAGTTAACAAAAAAGACAAGGAGGGAAACTTCATACTCATCAAAGTTACAATCTACCAAGATGAACTCTCAATGTTGTGCATCTATGCTCCAAATGCAAGGGCATTCAATTAATTAAAGAAACATTATAGCTCAAAGCACATATTGCACTGCAAGCAAAATATCACTATTTGCAGATGATATGATAGTATACATGAATGATCTCAAAATTTCCACCAAAGAAATCCTAAACCTGATACACAACTTCAGTGAAATAGTTGGTTATAAAATTAACTCAAACAAATCAGTGGTGTTTCTTGACACAAAGGATAAACAGACTGAGAAAAAAATTAGGGAAACAACACCCTTCATAATAGTCACAAATAATATAAGATACATTGGTGTGACAATAACTAAGCAAGTGAAAGATCTGTATGATAAAACATGAAGTCTCTGAATAAAGAAATCGAAGTATATCTCAGAAGATGGAAAGATCTCCCATGCTCATTGATTGGCGGGATTAATTTAGTAAAAATGGCTGTCTTAAGAAAAGCAATCTATAGATTCAATGCAATCCCCATCAAAATTCCAACTCAATTCTTCACAGAGTTAGAAGGTGATTTACAAATTCATCTGGAATAACAAAAGACCTAGGATAGCAAAAAGTCTTCTCAACAACAAAAGGACAGGGATCATAATCCCTGACCTCAAGATGTACTGTAGAGTAATTGTGGTAAAAAAACAAAAACAAAAACAAAACAAAACAAAACAAAACAACAACAACAAAAAAAACCCTGCATGGTATTGGTACAGTGACAGACAGGTAGATCAATGGAATAGAACTGAAGACCCAGAAAAGAACCCACACACATATGATTACTTGATCTTTGACAAAGGACCTAAAACCATCCAGTGGAAAAAAATACAGGATTTTCAACAAAGGGTGCTGGCTCAACTGGCCGTTAGCATGTGGAAGAATGTGAATCAATCTATTCTTGTTTCCTTATACAAAGCTCAAGTCTAAGTGGATCAAGGAACACCACAAAATTAAAAATAGAGACACTGAAACTTATAGAGGAGAAAGTGGGAAAAAGCCTTGAAGATATGGGCACAGGGGAAAAATTCCAGAACAGAACATCAATGGCTTGTGCTGTAAGATCAAGTATTGACAAATGGGACATCATAAAAATGCAAAGTTTCTGTAAGGAAAAGGACATTGTCCATAAGACAAAAAGGCAACCAATAGATTGGGAAAATATCTTTACCAATTCTAAATTAGAGAGCTAATATCCAATGTATACAAAGAACTCAAAAAGTTAGTCTCCAGAGAACCAAATAACCCTGTTAAAAAATGGGTTACAGAGCTAACTAAAGAATTCTCAACTGAGGAATGCTGAATGGCTAAGAAGCACCCAAATAAATACTCAGCATCCTTAGTCATCAGGGAAATGTAAATCAAAACAACAATGAGATTCCACCTCACACCAGTCAGAATGGCTAAGATCAAAAACTCAGGTGACAGCAGATTCTTGTAAGGATATAGAGAAAGAGGAACACTCGTCCATTGCTGATGGGATTGCAAACTGGTATGACCATTCTGGAAATCATTTTGATGGTTCCTTAGTAAATTGAACATAGTACTACTGGAGGATCCAGCAATAAGACTCCTGGGCATATACCCTGAAAATGCTCTAATATGTAATAAGGACACATGCTCCATTATGTTCAAAGCCACACTATTTATAATAGTCAGAAGCTGGAAAGAACCCAGATGTCCCTCAAGAAAGGAATGGATACAGAAATTGTGATACATTTACAAAATGGTGTACTACACAGCTATTAAAAACAATGAATTTATGAAATTCTTAGACATTTGGATGGATCTGGAGGATATTATCCTGAGTGAGGTAACCCAATCACAAAAGAACATACATGATATGCACTCACTGATATGTGCTTATTAGCCCAAAAGCTTGGAATACCCAAGATACAATTCCATAATCCCATGAAATTCATGAATAAGGATGACCAATGTGTGGATACTTCGACGTTTTTTAGAAGGGGGAACAAAATACCCATGGAAGGAGTTACAGAGACAAAGTGTAGAGCAGAGACTGAAGGAATGAACATCCAGAGACTGTCCCACCTGGTGATCCATCCCATACACTACCACCAAACCTAGACACTATTGTGGAGGCAAACAACAGAATGCTGACAGGAGCCTGATATAGCTGTTTCCTGAGGGTCTCTGCCCGTGTCTGACTAATACAGAAGTGGATGCTCACAGCTATACATTGAATGGAGCACAGGGTCCCAAATGAAGGAGATAGGGTAAGTACCAAGGAGCTGAAGGGATTTGCAGCCTTATAGGAGGAACAATAATACAAACTAACCAGTACCCCTAGAGCTCCCTCGGATTAAACCACCAACCAAAGATAACACATGGTCAGACTGACTCATGGCTCTACCTGCATACATAGCAGATAATGGCCTAGTTATTCATCAATGGGAGGAGAGCCCCTTGTTCCTGTGAAGGTTCTATGCCCCAATATTGGGAAATGCCAGGGACAGGAAGCAGGAATTGGTGGGTTGGTGAATGGGAGAGAGGGAGGATAGGGTCATATTGATGGTAAAACCAGGAAAGGGGATAACATTTGAAATGTAAATAAAGAAAATATCTCTTTTTAAAAAAGGGAAAAAAAGTGTAAAAATAAGAAAGAAAACAGATATTCCCCCTAAAATCTGAAGGTAAGCAATATGAAGAATGTCTTTAGAAAAAGGGAAGCCTTTTGTGAAAAGTTTTTCCATAGAATGAGATAGGAAAAAGGAAATGGAATTTTGAAATATTCAAGTTGCAAACATTTAGCACATGTGAGATAGCAGTGACAAACTGAATACCTATTAGACACTGGAAATACAGCAAAAGTGGAATAGTATTTTCCAGTGGTATCATAGCAGTCGAAAAAGTTGCAACCCTGTCTAGTGTCCCAAGTCTCACAGAAATATCTGCCACCATTTGACTTGCAAATTAAAAACAAATGGATATTGCAGATAGACTGGTAACTAGAATATATTTACACTGGTAATTGTCTATATTTGTGGAGGTCTAGGGAACTCTTTTGGTGTACGAATCCAACTCTTTGGTTTATCTATTTGTGTGCGTGTGAGTGTGCATGTGTTGTGTATGCATGAACTCACAGATGTTAGAAAAGGACATTGTATCCAAGAACATAGAATTGCATTGCTATGACCTATGTGAAGTTGGCACTGGGAAACTAATAAACCAGTTAAGCTGAAAGCATTTTTAACCATTAAATTATTTCTTCAGACATACAGTTTGGTTTTATGAGTAGTTATAATAGGGAAAGTTATAAGAGGAAACTAAAGAAATAACAGTTGGGCTGGAGAGATGGCTCAGAGGTTAAGAGCACTGACTGTTCTTACAGAGATCCTGAGTTCAATTCCCAGCAACCATGTGGTAGCTCACAACTGTGTGTGATGGGATCCTATGCCCTCTTCTGGAGTGTCTAGGGATAGCTACAGTGTACTCACATGTAATAAATCAATCAATCAATCAATCTTTTTTATTTTTTAAAGCTCTTGTCTCTCGTTCCTCTCTTTGTCTTTTTTTCTCTCTTGCTCTTTCTGTGCTTCCCTCTCTCCCCATTTCCTTCCCCCAATTTTCCACCTGCTCATGGTTGACCTCTACTTCTCTTCTCTTCTCTTCTCTTCTCTTCTCTTCTCTTCTCTTCTCTTCTCTTCTCTTCTCTTCTCTTCTCTTCTCTTCTCTTCTCTGCTTCTACTACCCTCTTAACTACCCTCC
>NC_034602.1:69688958-69691119 GCF_900095145.1 Mus pahari
TCTCTCTCTCTCTCTCTCTCTCTCTCTCTCTCTCTCTCTCCCTCCTTTCTCTGCTTCTACTACCCTCTTAACTACCCTCCGCATGCCCTGAATAAACTATATTCTATACTAAAAAATTGGCAGTTATAACAATAAAAACAAAACTGTGAATTTTAGGAAAATAGGAATTTTTAAAGTTTGTTATTAATTCCAAGATTCCACAAGGTATTTATTGAAAATTGGTCGAAAGGGATTACTTTCTGTAAAGTTTGACTGAATGAAATTTTTAAAAATACCAGCACATAGAATTTCTGACACACCTTTGTGATAATGATTCTCATTCTGTTTGTAGTTACTTTAATTTTTATTAATTTTCTCTATCTTGTAGTAATTTATAATTATTATAGATGAGGTATCATATGGAGATTTAAGACATGTATGCAACACATGACACTGTATAATAGCTAATGTAGTTAAATATCTTATCTCTCATTGTTGTTATATACTCATAAATATCTCCCTTCCCATATTTGACCCCTGGTCTAAATACATATTTCATTACACCTAATGGGCAAGTTATTATTAAAATTTATTATGTAGATGTATGCAACGGCTATATTTTTGAGCAATTATTTCTACAAAAACTTTAGCATGCAACATAACCTTGTGATGTTTTGTGATTTAAGTCATAAGCACAAGGGGCTCCTTGTATAAAGGAAAGAGTAGGTCTGGAGTACGAGAAGTACACAAGAGAAAGTAGTGATTGCCTAGGGTTGGGGATTACCTCTATGTAGCTGGAAACTTTAGAAATCAGAAAGCAGACACAAACATCGTATTATACTTATCACAATATTGTTCTTAGGCATAAGATGATTCTTATGACATGTCATAACTAGAAACAAGTTTGTACTTCTAAAATGAATTCCTATTTCACAATCAATAATGTATTCAACAAAAGTTACCCTGCAGGGAATGCTAGTGGAAAGTTTATAGATATCCGTTAAAGCTTGAGAATTGGCACAAGAACATACTGAAACAAAATTAAGGAAAATGCAAATACCTAGTCACTTATCTAAAAAGAAGGAGATATAAGTCACCATTACTTTTGCTTTACCTTAACACCTGATATTTTTAAACAACACGGCTTTGCTTTCCTACACCACAGCTTATGTAGATCAAGTTGTCTTCTTTAAGTAACTAGGAAACATTCCTTGGAATAGGCATTCTGTTTTTCATTTTCTCATTATTCTTTATTAAGTAATTTAATGTTTAGAACATTTTACTGGAGCAAAAATCCTCTTGAAATACAAACAGAGAAGCACACCATTTGCCTACATTAAATACTGAAAAGAAATGGATGTGAAAGTAAATGTTAAATTTGATTTTATTGTCTATTTCAGAATTGACAAATATAAAATCTAATGTGGGCAACATTTTTCCCAAGAACAACTATTTGGGTATGTCGCAAGCTCTTTAAATGTGTAATGTGTTGCTTACTTCATTTTCTCTATGTTTGAATGCAATTAAAATGTTAAAGTAAATATCTGACAAGTTGTCATGTAGCCTGTGTGTGTGTGTGTGTGTGTGTGTGTGTGTGTGTGTGTGTGTGTGTATACATGTATACATACATTCTTTAAGGATTGAAAATTCCAATGTTTTGGTGGCAATTAGTAGAATCCATTTGCATGTGCTCTAAGGTATAATTCTAATGTGTTTCTAATTAAGACCTATGAGACTCAAACAGAAATGAATATGTTTTATGTATAAATATCTCTGACAATTTGTTCAGTTAGAAAACAAATATTTTCCTTTTAGAGTACCTTCCACAAACAACACCTACCTTGTAGATATTTTGAAACATTTTCTATATCACAATTTTACATCTGCCATGTTTATGAAAATATTCCATTCATTCATTCATTCATTCATTCATCATTTTTAAACGATAAATGGTACACTCATGGGTTTTTAGTAGAAATACAGTGAACCACACTTAGGTTCTGCCATGAAAGATTTTATAGACTCTAAATTATTTTTTATAAAACATTATTTATCATATCAATAATAAAATACAATTTAAGATCATCAGTAACAAACCTTTTCTCTCTTCTTCTTCTTCTTCTTCTTCTTCTTCTTCTTCTTCTTCTTCTTCTTCTTCTTCTTCTTCTTCTTCTTCTTCTTC
>NC_034602.1:69691165-69716198 GCF_900095145.1 Mus pahari
TCTTTCTTTCTTTCTTTCTTTCTTTCTTTCTTTCTTTCTTTCTTTCTTTCTTTCTTAATTATTTTACTTGTTTACATTTCAAATGGTATCCCCTTCCTGGTTTCCACTCCATGAACCTCCCCACCCCTCCCCCTCCACTTTGCTTCTAAGAGGGTGCTCCCCTACCCAACCACTCACTCCTGCCTCACTCCTTTAGCATCCTCCTTCTCTGAGAAATCAGTCCTACACAGTACCAAGTGCCTCCACTTCCACTTAGCACAGACAAGGGAGTTCTTTGTTACTTATGTAATGGGAGTCATGCATACCCTTTGGTTGGTAGATTCATCCTGGGAACCTCTCATATCTCTGGCATCTGGGTCTTTTTATTGGTTTCCCTTTTCATGCCCCATCTTTCTAAAATATAGCAGGGTATATTCTTTGAATAAGTGAATGATCTCATGATTTTCTCTTCTGTAATGTAAAGACTACATAAGACAACGTTATAAAATTCTAAAATATTTAAATGTATTCTCATAATTCTTCTGAGAGGTTCCAGACACTCTAGTCATCGTCATTTCTCTTTACCAAAGAATCCCTCAATTGCCCGCTTCTGCAATTCTGGGTTTCCCAGTGCTGTGTTCTTGGAGATCTCAAAGATACTCTTATCTCCCCTTGCAGCTTCAAGGAAGCTGAGCTGTCTTTGATATTCAGGCCCCAAAGAACTGTGAATTCTAAATTACTTTCTCAGCCAAGGCCATGTTCAATGACAGGTACCTATAAGGTAAGCTCACACACCTCTAATGGTCTGTAAGAGTAAGAAACTGAATTTGTTCTGGAAAGATGAAAGTGTCTCAGGGACTTTGATGTTCCTATCTCTTCCTTTACGTTCTTCATGGCTGCCTACAACCATAATGCTACATCTCCCTTAATATTCTAAGAACTAAGGATGATTTCTCTGGGGATATCTGTCATTCTGTCTATGAGGACTAGTCCTCATGGAGGTTCCTGAGACCTGAAAGATTGTTGTGATCCTACTTCTGACTGTTGCTGTAAATCTCCTAAAAGGGCTAATGTGAAGGTTAACTCAATATAACTTTCCTATTATATGAACCATGTCACACTTTATAACAGCTGCCACTGTGACATATTAAATGCTGAATAAAATTCTCAAATAATAATTTTTATAAATAAAGACTAATTATAAATGTTATACCATCACTGGGAATAGATGCCCCTTGGTCTTGCAAACTTTATATGACCCAGCACAAGGGAAGGCCTGGGCCAAGTAATGGAAGTGGGTGGGTAGGGGAGCAGGGGTGGGGGGGGGGTGTATAGGGAACTTCCGGGATAGCATTTGAAATGTAAATAAAGAAAATAATAAAAAACCCTAAAATCTCTGCTCTTAAAGGAAAATAATACTTTCATAAAAAATCTGGATTAGAAAAAGCATCTATCTATTTGTAGAAATATTGACCACATCATCTCTAAGAGGAGACAAAATGTTTTGCTGTGTTCTGGGATTATTCTCAGTTCAGGAGTCATTAAATAGTGTCTTCCACAAATCTAATTAGAGCAGAGTCTTACACTTGGCTAAAACTCAATATTCTCCTATAAAAGAAGAACCTGGAGAGTTATGTATCTTTATATTTTTTTAAGTAATGCAAATATAGTTAAGCAGTGCTTATTTGATCTTTAAGGCACCATGCTAGGATTAGATTATGCTAAGAATCAGAACTAAAATTCTGTTTGATGACCAATAAATAAACTTCACTTTTGTTACAGACAGTTTTTTTGTTTGTTTGTTCGTTTTCAATTTTTTTGAACCACAGTTATTCAGTCTCCATAGACCCTGGCAACAATTGTCAATGCCAACTATATTGTAAGTTGTCACAGCGAGGCATTGGGAAGAGTTTTCAATTACCAATAATTGTGCCTCAGATAAACCTCACTGGCTATGATAATGCCACTCCATAAAGCTTGTTACACACAGTTGTTATTGATGAAGTATATTCCTCTAAGTATTAGTTTCTAGGGTAAAAAACAGAACTGAAATTCTGTCTGATGACCAATAAATAAACTTTAATTCTGTTACAGTATTGTGAATGAAGTATAAATACTCAATGAAGATGTGTATATTCATTGATTCACTATGTGTTTTGTAAACAATTTATGAAATCTCCTTTGCACATAATTTCCTCACAAATTATATATTTGAAGATTTTCCATTATAATCCTAAAAGTTAAGCATTTTATTCTTTTTCTTCACATGTCCAATAAACTGTTAATAAAGGTAAAATTGTATAAGAAAGTTGTATGTGTATATATGAGCTGAAACATGAGCAGAAATTTCATATACACTTTTTAATATTCATACTCTGGTAGTATAAAGATATATATTACATGGTAATCTGTTCAGAATGAAAAAAATACATTCATAGTATGCATTAAATGATCTCTTGATGGACATATCAAGGACAATTTAAAGAAGTAATCAGGTCATTTTCTATGGAATTCTGTGAAAGCTGTGAAGACCCTTATAGAAGCATTGGGAAGGGGTATGGAATAAGGTGTTTCTGGAAGGAAAACTGTGAAAGGGGATAACATTTGAAATGTAAATAAATAAAATGTCTAATAAAAAAGAATAAAAATATTTTCTACATGCTACCACAATAGGAATGGTAACTAAAAAAAAATATGCAGTATATAGTATATTATATAGTATAATTTATGTAAATAATATTTATTATATATTATATATATAATTAAATATAATATTTATATATAATATATCTATCTACATCTCTACTTATAGCTATATCTCAATTTCTTCACCGCCAACATGTATATCACATATATCTGTCTATCTATCTATTTATCTATCTATCATCTCTCTACACCAATCTAGATAGATAGATACATAGATAGATAATAGGATGTATAGATTATATATAGAGGTGATATGGTGATATATTATATATTATATAATATATATTCTATGTATATTGGATCAATTTATCCAATCTATATTTGGATATATAAATATAATATATAAATATAATATATATATCTCATATAAATATATATATATATATGAGAGAGATGATTGATAGGTAGAAATACACATAAATATATATATAGATGATATATATATATAACTATCTTTCTATATATATTATATATAAATATTTATATAATATATAAATATATAACTGCATATATATTGAACTTTATGTATATATATATATATATATATATATATATATATGCGCACACACAGATATTCAATATATATATTTGTATCCCTCTATCTATCCAGTCGAAATATATATGAATATGTGTGTGTGTGAGAGAGAGAGAGACTTTGTTTGTGTTTTTGTGTAGTATATCTATCCATGTAATGGGAAAATAGGCTATGAAGTGCAAAAAAAGCAGGAAGGTGTTCATAGAATTGTTTGGACAGAAAAATCAGATATTATAATGCAAAAAATATAAAAGAGCAACTTAGAGAAATAGCCATATATCTGTGGTCCAGAGAGCCTTCAGGGTTACAGAAATATATATATGGCAGATGTGCTGATATAATCCCCTTCTATCTGTTCTCCAGGCTATTCAAAGATACACAGAGGCCTCATTCATGATATTTTCTATAAGGCATAGAAAGATATTCCTGCCTTGCATGTTAATAGGCATACATTGTTATCTTAAAAAATTGAAATTTTAAAGTATTCTGAAGTATTAGTATCTGTAATGTTTTCCGTTATCCTTTTAGAACAATGAGGAAAATAAAAGTAATGGTACATTCTCTTTCCTGACCTCCTGCAGAAGATCTGTGAGAAATTTTCCTTATCTTTAACTTTTCAGTTATCATTGCAAAAACTTGTTTGAGACTTGAGAATCAAGCTTTGCTTCTGCCTATTAAACAGTCTTTAAAAATGATAGCTATTTCCCTGTACTGCATTTTAATCTATGCCACACTATAGGCTAGTGGATGTACAGTTGATAATTTAAAAAGCAATGGCTGGCTAAGTAGCAGACCAAGTATGAACTTAGTTATTTAGATAAAAGAGAGAAAGGAAAAGTCAGTCATGCTTTCAGTGGGTGGATAGAGGGTCATTAAGCAACAGGGGCTCATTGCTTGATTTTTCAAGAAGCAGCTTTTCCATGCACTCAGCAGGTAATACCAGCCACTCCATCAGTGATAGCCCCAGGGACATCCACTTAGGCATAACTACCACTTTTGAGGAATTTCATATTCGCTAAAAAATACTAGGCTTTGGACACTATTATAGTCCTTATGTATGTGCCACACAACTTCTGAACAGGGACAAGATTCTTTAAAAGTATATTGAATCATAGTCTCCTTTTAGCCACCCAGGGTCAGGGGACAAGACAAATGCACATTGTAGAGTTGCAGGAGGAGTTCAAGCGAAAATAGATGAAGGAAAGAAGAAAGACAATGTAAGTAAAATCATAAAATGAATTTTATGTATCATTAATTCTGATAACTGATTTTATTGCTTTGGAAAATTATTATGGCAGTCTGCTACAAAATGCTTAACCTGATTTAATTTCAGAACACATTTGTTGGCAAATCACTAGAAGCAATATTTTTAATCAATGAAGTAGATCTAATTTGGATTTCAAATGCACAAGGACGAAAAGAATGACAATGGAAGTGAAAGGAAGTAAGAAAGACTGTAAGCTAGAAGACTTGTCTAGCAACGGCATTTGTTGTTCACAGACATAAGGAGTTAAGTAAGAACTTCCTTACAGAAAACCTACAAAGTCATCATGGGTTCAGAGATTGCTCTATCACCATTGAGTAGACTAATTTTTCCATAGACTAGATAAGGCCTTTAAGTTCTATTAGATTACACAGAAAGTGTCTCATTATAAAAGAGATTGCAAAATTCACTGCCACTTTGCTCTGACCAATGACTTTAGTTTAGCAAGTCTTTATGGTTACCATGGTTTTCTAAAATGTAACCTTTCTGTTAGCTTGGATTTGCTTTGTTCCATCAACCCTAACAAAAGATATGTGTGTGACAAATTCTGATAGTGTAAGGATGTGTCTTTCACACAGACAAAATATGTAATTTCCCATTTGTTCATTGCAGTATACTAGCAAATGTGAAAGCAAGAGATGTACATGCATATCAGTCGGTTAAATTCATGCACCACTCACATGTTTATTGCTGCTCTCTATATTTATTTCTTCCTATAGCAATTATCGATAGGAGCAGCAAATAAAAATCTCCATAACAATTGACCTAAAGCCAGGACTAGGTCAGTGTCATTCAAAGGCTAATGGGAACCAGTAGCCAGTAGTTCATAAACATTCCACTGGACATTGTCGAGAAATTTCAATAAACTTTAAGTGTGTGTGTGTGTGTGTGTGTGTGTGTGTGTGTGTGTGTTAATAGGAGAGAAAGTGAATTAACATGGATTATTTGGGGGAACTTTGAAGATTTGAGATTAGTCCAACCAACCAAATTTTTATTTTCTCTGTGATGTGTCTTCTAGTGCAATCAAAACTGCAAATGAATGAATGTATGGCCTTACTTCTATCATTACTTTAAAATGTCTTTAAAGTATGATCACAATAAATAAATAGATAAATAAATAAAGGTCAGTTACAGGTCACGATAAGTTTCTTTTTATACATCAGCAGGTATAATCGCATTTCTTATACAGAAGTAGGAAAGAAATGTTAACTCATTCATATAAAATGGAGCAAGGCAAGTTGAGTACTTACAAAATGGCGAAAGAATGAATATATTGCATCGAATAGATAAAGAGGAAACTCTGTGCATCTTTTAAGAGTAATCTAATCATGCTCTAAGGAAGAAACACTTCTGATCTTGTACATCAAAGGAGCCAATTCACAATTGCTGAATTGAATGCTGAATAGAATGGAAGCTTTAGTTTTATTTCTCACAAAATCTCCAAAATGCACTCTCTGCAGTTCAAGAGTTACCAAATGCTTTTAAAGCATCTATCACGCTATGCATGATGGGGAGACAATATTGTAATGAGAGCACACTGCCTTGCTTCTGATTTAATTTTATTAACAGATCATTTTTTTTATCAAGCAAATGTATCTAACTTGTCTGACAATAAATAAGTAAAATTAATACAGAATGTGACCTTCAAACAGTATTTTATATTTAGGTGGTGTTATTTGAGATAAAATATTTTGCCTTTAAAATATCAAAAGACAGAGCATATTTATTTGATTTTTTTAAGAATGTGATGAACTAATATAATTTGCATAAACATTCATGTTTGTATATGAACAGCACTATGATAATTATATAGACTACTTTAGAAGAGTTCATCTCAATGGACAACAGATAAATTTAATATAAAGTGAAGGAATGCCTATTCCATACTCAACGATGAGATTCTGTGAGTTTTTTTTGCGATGTTAAAATAAAGAGAACCTTTCTTTCAACTAATATACTTGTTGGAGTTACTGTTCTAATAAGCCCATATAAAAGACACATAATCCTATCATTATTTTACTTATGAGCCAAATGCCTCTCCAATAACTTGGAAAGATCTAGATTGGGAAGGGCTATTCTAATTCATTACCCACTGTCTTAGTCAGTGTTTCTATTCCTGCACAAACATCATGACCAAGAAACAAGTTGGGGAGGAAAGGGTTTATTCAGCTTACATTTCCATACTGCTGTTGATTACCAAAGGATGCAGGACTGGAACTCAAGTAGGTCAGAAAGCAGGAGCTGATGCCGAAGCCATGGAGGAATGTTCTTTACTGGCTTGCTTCCACTGGCTTGCTCAGTCCATTCCCTTATAGAACCCAAGACTACCAGCCCAGAGATGGCACCACCCACAAGGGGACCTCCCCCCTTGATCACTAATTGAGAAAATGCCTTACAGCTGGATCTCATGGAGGCATTTCCCCAACTGAAGCTTCTTTCTCTGTGATAACTCCAGCTGTGTCAAGTTGACACAAAGCTATCCAGTACACCCACCTATAAGGAACTTGGTTAGCTGCTGTTTCTTCTGGGGAGATTAGGTAACTGGAAATGCCAGAACTCTTAGACATTTGCACAGTATATTATTTATTTTTTGCTTTATGAGATGAAATCAGACTTTCATGGCCAGTGGAAAACTAGAATTTTGGATTTGGAGAAGTGTTGAGCACCTGAATTCAATCCTCTCTGCTTTCTGATCCTCTAGATTGTCTAACAGGAACCTCATTGACTCATGATGGACAATAGCTGTTAAGAAGTCACCAGCCTAAATGAACTTGTACTTTCTCAAGAGCTTTTGTCAGTATTTTTGTCATTACAATAAAAAACATACCAAACATATCACCCTTTGGGCCTTTATTCATCGCACAGGGCGTCATAGTCTTCCACTCCTCACACTATTATGCTCTTAGATTAGTACAAATTGGGCTAGACTTTGTATAGAAGAGGAAGTCAGATATGAACTCAGTGTATCAACTAAACCTGAAAGGTGCAGAAATGGCAAGAATTTATGTTCCAGTAACTTTCTGAGATTTTGAGAAGTAACTACTGGAATGCCGGAGGAATCAGGAGACATGAGTGTCATGCTTTCTATATCAAATCAAATGGCAACAAATTGTGTTTTATACTGTTGATGATATAATAAACAAATATGAACACTTTTGTTAACTGAACTCTCTGGAACTTAGAGAACTACAGACTCATAAAATGCACTGTAATTATTACAATTTATTTCATACTAGTTTTTCCTAAACTCAGAAATTTAGGTATTGTTACTATAATTGTGACTCAGTTTGATGTTAGGCCTTTATGAGTTAGTCTTGAATAATAACATACAAAGTGCTCCTCAGTATCTATAAAGTCTATTTATTCCTAACTTGTAATCCTCATTTTGATATGTAATGTGTTTAAGGGACCAGATTTCTATTGTGGGGACCAAAGAATAAACATAGTTTACCTTTTAAGCGTTTCTTTCCATTTAACCTTCAAGATACCTCTTCTTTGGTCAAAGAGTTTTGGGCTACATTTAGCCTGGACTATATATTTAGTCATATATATGACTAAATATATATATATATATATATATATATATATATATATATATATATATATATAAAATTAAGAGCTGTCATTCTCCTGCTCTTCTTTTGTATATTCCTGATTAGATATATTAATAAACACGACTTCTATTGGCTTAACTATATTGTTTTATAATCTCTTCACTGTACTTGCATCTACCCAGAGCTCTGCCTCCAGACATGGAGTTGAGGCAAATGTACACTTCTGAATTATCATGACTTTTCACAGTTCTAAAAATTACTGGGATCCTACCTTTTTCAAGCATATTTATCCCAATTAATACAACCAAGCAAGCTCTCCACCTGTTTTTCAGACCTCAACATTAATCTGTTATTGAATTCCACTAAAGCATTTATTGATACTAGTACTCCAAAATCATATAGTATCTTAGTACCCATGAAAAATTGCATTTATTTAACTCTGCTGTAGAAAATTGCCTTCTCTAAGTCTTCTAAGTTATACATCTATCCTAACATTTCTATGCCATAAGTTTTTCATTTACTCTTCTTCTACTAGTCAGAATAAATCATTTTCATTTCATCCCTTCTTGTTTAACAAAATTTCCAAACCATTTCAACCATTACACCATTAAATTTTCTGCAACACCCAAAGTCTTATCTTGATTAGAAAAATCTATTATTTAAACATAATTTATATCTTTACATAGAAATATCTTTGTATTTTAGGTGTTACATTAAGGCCAAGGTATCAAACACACTCTACATTAACATGTAGATTATTTTCTTTGTTCTTGAGATCGTTCTTAATGCAGATCCTGTAACATATATCAGGCCACATTTTATTGGATCCAGTCAGTTCCAACTGATTTTTCCATGAGTTGGAGTTTAAATAAGGCTGGAGTACAACTTTAATTTTTTCAAAGCCTAAATTTTTAAAATTTATTCTTTAATCATTTTCTGCAATCCAGACTTTATCCCCATCCTAGTTCACCCTCCAACTGTTCCACATCCCATACCTGTTCCTCCTTCCCATCTCCAATAGGATGCCCCCCCCCCACCCCCAATCCCTGGGACCTCAAGTCTCAGGAGGGTTAGGTGCATTATCTCTAAACTGAACCCATACCTGGCAGGTTTCTGTTGTATATGAGTTGAGGGCCTCATATCAGCTGGTATATGCTGCCTGGTTGGTGGCTCAGTGTCTGATAGATTCCCTGGGACCAAGTTAGTTGAGACTGCTGGTCTTCCTATAAGGTCACTCTCCTCCTCAGCTTCTTCCAGCTTTTCCCTAATTCAGCCACAGGAAGAACCAGCTTCTGTCCATTGGTTGGGTGTAAATATCTGCATCTGACTCTTTCAGCTGCTTGTTGGGCAATCATGATAAGCCCCTCTTTGTAAGCACAACATAGCATCAGTTATAGTGTCAGGCCTTGGGTCCTCCCCCTGAGCATCATCCCAATTTGAGCATGTCACTGGGAATCTTTTTCCTCGGGCTCTTCTTCACTTTGTTCCTGCAGTTTTTTTCAGACAGGAACAACTTAGGGTCAGAGTTTTTGACTATGAGATAGCAACTTCATTCCTCCTCTTAATGCCTTGTCTTTCTAGTGAAGGTTAGTTCTACAAGTTCCCTCTCCCCACTGTAGGGCATTTCATCTAAGGTCCCTCCTTTGGAGACCTGAGAGTCTCTTACAACCCAGATCTCTGGTATAATCTAGAGGGTTGCTCACCTCCTACCTTCTGAGGTTGCTTGTATGGATTATCTCTATTGGCCTTCAGGGCTTCCCCACAATACTTAATCATGTTCCCCATTTCCCCTCCCTGTTGCCCACCCACGTCCATTTCTCTGTTCAGCCCCTCCTGTGATTTGTTTTCTATCTCCCAGGAGAAATTGAGGCATCCTTACTTGGGCCCTTTGGCTTTTTAGCTTTCTTGAGGTCTATGGATTTTTTTTTTCCTGTGAACTCTGTACTTTTTTTTTTGCTAATATCCCCTTGTTAGTGAGTATTAGACATACTGAATCTAGTAGAAGAGAAACTGGGAAGGATCCTTGAACTCATTAGCACAGAAGGAAATTTCCTAAACAGAATTTTAATGGCTCAGGATCTAAGACCCAGAAAGAAGCCTATAGGACAAGTAATCAAGCTAAAGATTGGGGAAAAGTCTTCACAAACTCCACATCCAATAGAAGGCTAATATACAAAATATATAAAGAAATCAAGAAGGTAATCATCAAGAAATCAAGCAATCCAATCAAAAAATAGGGTATAGAACTAAATATACAATTCATAACAGAGGTGTCTTGAAGGGCTGAAAAGCACTTAAAGAAGTGTTCAAAGTCCTTAGTCATCAGGGAATTGCAAATCAAAATGACCCTGAGATTCCACCTTACACCAATCAGGAGGGCCAAGATCAAAAGCTTAGGTGACAGCACATGTTGACAAGGATGTGGAAAAAGAAGCACATTCCTCCATTGCTGGTGGGATTGCAAACTGGTAAAAACCACTCTGGAAATCAATCTGGAGGTTCCTCAGAAAATTGTGTTTCTTTCTGAAGTCCCTACAAATGGAACTCAAATACACAATGTAAGACACACCAACACATGTGTCCTTAACAAAGAATTCTTCATCATGTGTTCTTTCACATCCTTGCTTTAGCAGAATATTCTTTCACCTTTGTCTACTTCAGCAAAACATTTGTTCATGTGTCTGCTTCAGCAAAACTTCCTTTCATTTGTGTCTGCTTCAGGAAAACACTCCTTCACGTGTTTGCCCCAGCAAAACACCATCAGACACAAATGATCCTTGAAAGAAACCTTAAGTTTCCATTTAACTGGCTTATAAGAGAAATGATAAAGGCAATTTATGATTGAAAACTCTATGGTATAATGCAATAGAAGTTTACTTTCATATGCCTGAATAACAGAAGCATTTGCTGTAAGGAATGATGGCATACTGTATAAATTCTGAGCCTATAAGAAGATCTACAGAGCATGATGTCTGTTGATGTCATCTATGTGATGTGAGGTCCTTTCATATGTCATTGGATTTAACATCTAAACCCTATCTATTTTATTTTCAATTTTAAATACTTATACAATGTCTCTAACTCTTATGTGATATTTATTTTGAAACTCCTGTGCTCATTTGTATATTTCAGATGGCATTGTTTTTTTCGCCAAGTAACCAAACAACTGCATATCTCATCCCTCTACTTATGGAACTCCCAATTCTCATTAGTATTTGTTGGGTGTTCGAGCTACCTGGTTACCTATGTTACCTATGTTCTCTATGCTGTTCTAGTAGGTGCCATTATTCTAACACCTTACAAATCTGTAGTTGTTGTGCATGCAGGGGGGCATTTCCTCCACTGACACCTTTCTACAGCTTTGTGAAGATTTAATCTTATAGAAGTGTCATAGCATCAGATGAGGGTAGCTAACTGGCTGTGAGATTAACTTGGTTCTCAGATTAGTACCCACTATATTTTTGTTTTCAGGTTCCCTTTGAAAAACATGTCAGGATACAACCAGATGCATTAGAGTTATTGCAAGAAATGTACATTAAGGATGGGTTTGAGGGAGATAAATATGGACAAGTCAATCATGGTGCCTCTGAAATATAAAAGCAAAAGCAATAAAGCTTGAATCAGAATTCTCTGTTTGAAACGAAACTTCAAGAAAAGTTCAACACAATTCACCAGGAACTAAGAGTCATATTTACTCACCCCTTTGTTATTTTTCTACATTGAGAACATAAAATAAAACCCACTCAATAGCACAGTTGAGTAACATAGTCATTATTTTACATTCTTCATTAATACAGTAGTTAACTTAGAGTTTTAACATCTATTTGTAATTGTCAGATGGAATCTCCACACATTCTTTGAGAAAGAGTTGGATAGTAGTCACTGTATTATATTAGATCAAATATCAGATAAGTATCATTGATATTTGTTCAAACTAGTAAATATTAGATACAGAGATTTCTATCACCACCCAGAATAGCATCATTTGTTGGAGATGAAAGTGTACTGAAAATAAGAATAAAAATAATTATATCTGTATCAGTTAGTTGTGCAAATATTTGACTGACACATTTCTGATGCTGCCATAAACACTCTCAATGCAGTGAATATTTAGATTTTTTAAGTAAACATACAGAGGTTGTGTCATTCACAGACCCTGGGAAATCAGACACACTCATGGATATGTAGGAATTCAAATATGCTTCATATTAGAATTTGACTTTTGAATGAAAGGTGTCTAGTATAGGTGTCTTGAATATTTTATTCAGAGATGTATTTTTTATTACAAAAGAAGAGTAAATTTTTTTGCCAATACTTGTTGCTGCTAAGTGTATTCCACACATATCTTTTAGAATCCAGTAGCATCAGTAATTTTCCAATTTCCTAAAATTCATATATTAAATATTTATCAATGATATTTATTCAAACTAGTAGATACTACTCAGTGACACAGAAATTAATTCAACAATTTAGATTACTTTATTTTCTCTAAGAGCAATTATGCTAATAAAAAATTCTAAACTGTTGTAGTAAATCAATTATATCATTAAGGTTGTAATGCATGGCAAACTATGAATCACAGTTTACTACAATTGCTCTGAAGATTACTGAATGATAGAGACCAATGAATATATTACTTAATTACTTATGTGACCACTTTTATTTTTTCATAAATAACTGGGGATGATAATTAGTCTGCTGGTAACTCAGAGATTGGCCATTAAGCTTTTATTCAGTCATAATCATGACTTCGTAATAATGTCTTGCATTCTTTACCATTTGCAGCTTATATTTCAGAATTTAGACATAATGATCTAATCATTTTTATTACTTCTGATCACTCTTCTAACTTAAATTCTCTTGTTTAAGTTCTTCATTCTGCTTTCTGTAGAAGCTTGATTCTACTCATCTGTACAAGTATTTTAGATTAAATGGCATTTGGATCGTATTCTGATATTCTGTGCTGTTAAGTTCCATGGTCTTAGCTCCTTCCACTTTGCCTTTTCTAATCTATAAGCAATTTATACTGACCTTAAATCTCTTCCTGTAAACCTTTTTGCATTATTATAATCTTTATTATAATTTGCCTTCTCCATTCATTCCATATAAAGCAAAATAGGCTTGTTTTAGGAATTAGTATGACTTTGGTTATTATTATTCCTATCAGAAGTAAGCTAATATTTCATCTTGCATAACCAGGATAAAATTGAATTCAACAGAAAGAAAATATTTGTCTCATGTTTGACTCTTTAGTGGTAGGTAATATTTACGTTTCCTGCTGCAGTTTAAGAAAGAAAAGTTTACTGAGGCTCATGGATGTTGATGATAGAATCCATGATGGAGGAATTGCCTGATCACATGGGCATGAAGTGCTGTGTCACATTGTGTTCATAGTCACAAACCAGGAAGGTGGCTATTTTATTGGTTCACAGAAAGGACATGTAGGATGGTGTTAGCTGTTTTCAGGCTGTGTGATTTTTGTTTGTATGTTTGTTAGTTTTGTTTTGTTTTCCTTTATGAGTAAACCTCTTGGAAAATGAATTCAGAGTCATCCTTAGGAGTGTGTTTCTTAGGTATTCTAAACCCCATCAGCTTAACAGATTCTGTCCTCAACATCACTCCACCTGTCTTGGAATGCTTATCCTGTACAACCTGGATGCAACAGGCACATGAGTATAGTTGAAGCAAACATTATGCAGAAAGTTAGGGAATTTGAAACACTCAGTCCTAAAGGAGATATTTCCATCAGATCCTTCCCATTACAGTAAAAGGAACCTTCTTGAAGAGGAAGGCGGAAGACTAGAAGAGCCAGAAAGGATGGAGGACCCCATCGTGGTCAACAGAAGAAGTGATGCCCAGATGACCTGACAGAGACTGTGGAAGCATGTTCAGGACCTGGAGGGGTCTGTAACAGATAGAGTCCAAGAGCTGAGAGGAGAATTAAATGCCCCCGTCTCAAGTCCAGAAGCGATCTCTGATGGCTAAGCACTTGCAAATGAAAATGTGTTTCTCCAAGGGGGTTTCACTGGACAAACAAAGCATTTCTAAGGGTAGGTCCCATGCCCAGCAGTTGTTGGCCAATACAAAATGAACTAAAGAACATCTTTTTAGAAGACAATACATTATGTGTCTTTTGCATATATTTTATTGCTTCTGGTTTTTGTGGAACTATGGTAATTCTGTGTGTCAGAATCTCTGTGCTGTGCCTATATATGCTACTCTTGCTTTTTCGTTTTCAGATTATTTTTATTATTATTAATTATTATTATTATTATATTAGTTTGCCTGATTGGGAGAGAAAGAAAGGGAGTGTGGGTCCAGACTTGAGGAGGTTGAAGGAAACTGTGAGGACCTGGGAAAAGGAAAATGTAATCAGAATATAGTCTATGAATCAAAATTGATATTCAATAAAAGAACAAAAAATTAAAGTTAAAATTGCTGAAAAATAATAATATATTAAAATAAAAGGAAGCAAAATCATATAAGACACACGAAATAATATCAACATAAGCATACAAACTTTTTGGGACTTTTAAAAATTAAACTATATTTAAGAAACCATTTTGTAAAGACCACTTATGTGTAAATTTGCATATTAAGAAAAGGCAAAACTCGGAAATCAAAAGTTTCCCCTCATTCATTAGCATTTACTGGAAGAGTTGGGATGATTTGTCATACAAAGGGAACATGTAGAGCAACAAAAATATTCTTTGTTGCTTTAATGAAAGGTATATAATATTTTATTTTATTTTATCTTATTTTATTTTGTATTACACAGGGAGTTACAACAAAAAGAACAACTGTACCATAAATTCTGTATATTTTAATATTGTACCAGTTTTGATTCTCCATTATATGGACTATATTATAACCATGTTCTGATGACAACATGGAGATCTGTATGTAAGCTAGAAAAAATATTATTAAAATTGAAAACCAATTAAAATGTACAGCACTAAAATATATGTGTAAATATTTTGCTGATATTTAATGAATAATCATCTTTTAAAGTATATTATGACATTAGGTATATTTAGTTATACGTAATTACATATTACACACAAATTTGAGATACAAAAATAAACTGGAAAACATTTATGAATATTTAGGAGACTAGTTTAAGGAATAGGAAAACATAAGGAATAAAACCATTACTAGAAACCCATCAATTTGTACAGAAAGTACATATTAATATTTTAAAAATAAAGCAGTTATTATATTGTGAGTCAAGCTTCTATTACTTGTTCTCAATATTTAATATGTTAATCATATACAAACTTAGTCATATAAAGAAGTAAAATATGTTTTCATCTTAAAAATTAGTTGATAATAAGGTAAAATGTTAATTACTATTTATTGCTTTTCTTTCAATTTTATAGTAATATCACATAAACAAATTAATCCCCCAGTAATGCTTCAAAGATTAAATAACTTGATTACAAGAAATTAACCTAATGCTGTAACCACTAAGAATAGATACAAATTAAATACTAGGACTCATGAACACATACTTACAGCATATTTAATTGTAACACAATTGAAAAATATTTAGATTGAAATTCCATGAAATTCTCAAAACCAATCAAAACCTAAAAGAAATATAAGAGGTGACATTGGTTTCTTGGGTGTAAATGTCTCTTTTATTTCCCTGTATGATGTAATAAAATGACAGATGTAACCAAGCTTTGAAAATCCATGGCTTTGGCTGAGCGCAGAGCATTTCTAACTATCCTTAGGTCTAAACCTGTAAACTTCTTGCTTCCATAGAATCTAATCTGCTGTAAGCCTGTACCTTCAGGTCTTCAGTTTCTAGCCTCTGTCTGCTAACCTAGGCCATAGTATACTAACCACAAGTTTTCCATTACAGTGCAACATTCTAGTACATGAAATGTTACAGAACATATACCACATTTAAGTCAATTTTGAGGTTCATTGATCTACACGTTGACCACTATAATGAAGCCAGATTAGTTATATTAGTAAGGAAATAGATAGGGATACAAAATGACATTCCAAATATGACACAGCTAATAATGTGGCAGAGAAATGATCAATTTAAACACTGGTTATATGTGTACAGTGAATTCAGTTTTTAATTATATAAAGGTCTAGTTTTAGGTCATATTTTCATAATAACTTAAAATAATAAAAATTAATAAAAAGCAAAAGAATAAACCTAGGTAAGTTAATTCATTACTATCCCTGTTACAATTAAATTTTTATTTGTGAAACATCTAACATTGAAGTTGTGCTCCCATTGTATAACATATGTTCTGACAGCAAATTCTCTGACATAGACTAGGAAATGTCACTTTCGTAGAGAGTAATAATAAATAAATCCTGAGGTTCAGCAAGTTGGGTTGAAATCCTTTCATGCTGAAACCTCCAGCCACAGCAGGATGGGCCTGGAGTCTTTGCCATGGATTTCTATCTGCTGGCTGATCTGCTTTATGTAATAAACTCCTGGATTTGCCTTGAACTTTATGTTCTCTGTTCTGCTTCCTTCTGTGTACAAGGCCATTTTAATTTCCCCAGAGAACCAAGGTTTCTGAATTGTGCTCCAAGGTTTCAGGTGGGAGAACAGGAATGGAAGCATGAAAGAAGCTTGTTGTTATCTCACGCCAACGTTGGCATAATTCTGGAGTGAAAGTTGATGGGAGTCATTAAGCTTAAGTCTGAGAATGGATAGAAGTTTTCATCTCTCCCGTTCAATGTGCTCATCAGAAAGGTTTCCAATTCCTCCTTTCTTCCATAAATTGCTCATTAGAACACCCTAACTTTCTACTGTCTCATAAAAGATACATTTCTATCCTGCTAGGACTTTTATTCCCAGTGGCAGCCCTAGACTAGTGTTTGAGCAGGGGGAGGAAAATAGACTCACATCCCTAGAGAATGTCAACTAACTACATTTTGTTTCAAATGGTGACCAACTTGTAATTAGTGCTAGTTTTTTTTAAACTACACCCCTACATTGTCATTTATACTCAAAATGTTATTTTTCAGTTTTATCATACTTCTTAAGATTAATTTTATGTAGTTTTGTGCTTAATTCAGTAGCTATAGCTTTTTTTAGACATTAAATTGCTTTTATATTAGTTTTGAAGAGTATAATAAATATAAAAGTAATACTGATATTATTTTCTCTTGGAAGAATTTGGAATTTGATGGCTTAGGTACATTATTAAAAATCCAATGTTAATCATGTACAGGATTTTGGGTGTAAATTTGCAAACAAGTATAATAAAACTAAAAATAAATTAATTCTGTGCTAAATCAATATTTACCAATATATTTAAGACATATTGTGTATTTGTCCAATAGACTATATGGTAAACATTTTTTATGAATTATTCTGTCTTGTGAAATTATTATGACCGATGGAAGTAGATACTTTATTAATCATAGTAAATGAATAAGTATGTTGTGGTGATTTGAATGAGAAATGTCTCTAGAGATTTATGTATTTGATCATATGGTCTCCACGTGGAAATAGTATTTGAGAAGACCTACAGGAAGTGGAACATAGATGGATGACATATGATACCAAGAAAAATATTTGATGTTTTATAAACTGTCACAGCTTCTGGTTCTATTTGTTTCATTTATGTATGTGTAAAACTTGTTTGCTACTGGTCATGAAATTCAGAAGAGGACAAGATATCACCATGGATTTAGAGTTTCAGAAGGTTGTAAACTACCATGTGGGTGTTGGGTATTGAAACTGAGTCCTCCTAGAAGAGCAGCCCATTCTTTTAAGTGCTGAGCCATTTCTCCAGCCCTAAAAGAATATTTTTAAAAACAATAAAAATTTGACATGACACAGAACAATGTTGCTGATGTTTCTTCAATTATTTTCTAGCAATACCAAGATGAATTATTCATCAGAACCATCATCATCATCATCATCATCATCACCATCATCATCATTTTACTAAGATACTGGAATATCTTGATAAGAGGATTATAGATATTCAAAAGTCTTACTTCAGATACTGCAACTTGTTCCTACAACGCAGTCAATACTCCTTTTCTTTTACTAGCTTATTTGTTTGCTTGTTTTCCTATCAAAATTTGCCACTTCCTTCTTACATTATTGTTAGTTCAGTATTTCATCAAACTAAACTAGTCTGCCCATCTTGTATATGTATTAACACTACTCACAGTTTTTATTTCATAAACATTATCTGTACAGCTTTCACAGAAGAATAAATCTCTGATGAGCAAATGTTTGTCCTGGATGGATGAATGAGTATATAAATATCATCATTCATCACAAATAAAGCTTTTTAATGCTATAATCTAGATTATAATAAAATATAAGATATAAACATTATTGGTTTATCTTCATTTGACAATATTATTGGGACATAGAAACTTGGTTAGGACTATGAAACTTGGCTCCCTAGTTGTCTTTTAGATGACTAATGGATATTAAAAGTCTATGAGATGCACTGAAATATGGAGTTCTCCTGACATAGCATCCATAACACCAACATAATATTTCCTAAAATAGAAGTCAACAAGACACAAGTATCAGTTTTAATAAAAACTGGGAATATTTATTTAAATGAGGTATATAGAAAAAAGATTGCAGAAAATATTAATCACACCTTGTTTGTGAAGGAAAGGGTTCATGCATGAGATGTTAGAAACATTATATTTGTCAGATATCAGAAGTCTGCTGTAGGAAAGGGCTGTCAATGTTAAGAATAGAGAGGTAATCCCAGCACTCAGGAGGCAGAGGCAGACGGATTTCTGAGTTCGAGGCCANCCTGNTCTACAGAGTGAGTTCCAGGACAGCCANGGCTACACAGAGAAACCCTGTCTCGAAAAGAGAGAGAGAGAGAGAGAGAGAGAGAGAGAGAGAGAGAGAGAGAGAGAAAAAGAGAGAGAGAGAGAGAGAGAGAGAGAGAGAGAGAGAGAGAGAGAGAGAGAGAGAGAGAGAGATGAAAATGAATGATGGGAAAGAGGATTGCCATAATTTTGAGGTTATCCTGCTTCTGCATAGTGACCATTGACATCTATACCCAAGACAGTATCTCTCCCAATAATTATAAAATATAAAGATCAGATCAGTGGGAAAATAACATTAGAAACCAGGAAACAGTCTTTTAAATACATGAAACAAGTCAGATATTTAAAGAATAGTTACTGAAGCTGCTTCAGTTTTAAAGTTTGTTTGAATATCTTGGAATCATGGACATTCTCCCTCCCTCACTACTCAGTGTTGAGTGGTTTTCCACAAGAGAAGCAGTGGATATGTTCAAAACGTATAGTAGGAAATTCTCAAAGGGCTAGTAAAATACAATTTTAAAAGTGAATAAAAAATAAAATAAAACCAATGCCTTAGATCTGTTTTTAAATTTAGAGAATTATGTCTTTATATATTTTTATTCATTCTGACTCCTCTCCCCATGGGAACATCATCTCTGGAAAGAAGTAATATATAAGCATACAGATTTCTTGTGTAATATTGTGTATTAGCATTCTGCTGTAATGGAAAGAGGCTCTCTGTTGAGCATCTAGCTAGATGCAAAGCTCCTGTTAACTGAGGAGAGAAGAGACCCTGACATCTTTGGCATCCCATTTGCTAAAGCATTCACCTATATTTTCCTGATGTGAAATTGAGTAAAAACAGAAAAGAGGTTTAAGCTCTGAACAGTAGAATTTATAAAACCTTCTTTTTTTCCCAGAAAAATATAAAAGTCGTCTGAATGTATGTACATGAAGATTAACATGAACAAAAAAATTGAACATTAATAAAATGACCACTACAATGCTTTCATTCAATTTTCTTCATGGATTTCCCTAGGAAAATATCTCAAAAATATTAAAAGAAAAGAATAATATCAGAGAGATGAATCATAGTTAACAAAAGATAAATTCACTCAATTTAGTTCTAATTATGTCCTTGTTATTAAACAGTATATTCTTATAAGTACTATGTATAATTCACTGGCAATTAGCATGAGGTTATTTATGTACAGGAGATATGTTATCAGAGATAATCAAAAGCCATTTCTCATTATATGCTGTCTTAATGGCCTTTTCCATTATTATAAGTGCTAAGAATAGGGAACTCATTTCATATGGAACGTACAGATTTAGTTTGGCTTGTGTGTGCCTTGAGAGGCTAAAATCCAAAGTAATAGCACTGATATCTCCTTGGCTTCAAGTGATGGGAGGTTCATCAGACAGGGTAGAATGCATCTGACTGCACCATCACCATCACTTAGTGAAAGAATTATAATAGGGAAAAGGAGACTAGAGGTAGCAAAGTGCTCTGTGAAAGTTAAGATCCTAAGAAGTCATCTAGCCCAGCAGAATTTATTCCAAAGTGTCATCCAAAGAGGCATCAATGTCTCCAAATGACCAAGTCACCCCCTAAAAGACCCAATCATGTCTTAAGTGTCCTCCTTCCAGGAAAACAAAACAAAACAAATCATAATAACTAATATCAGGGTAGGTTTTACGAAGAACAAGTGACTGTACATAGCTAGAAAAACAACATAAGAAGTATATGCTAATTTATGCTGCCTGTGACTAGAATCTTCATCTTCTATACTTTCAATCTGATATAATAATTGGCTATAGTAAAAAAAGATAGTTTGACTTGTTGAACAGAAAAGAGCAATTTACTTAGATAGTACAGCAAGATATAGTGGGGTTTTATGTTCCACTTTCTTCTTCGTGGTGTCAAGGCACACAGGGCAGGGAAGGATGGAGGGGAATCTGGACTGGTTGGGTCAGCAGGACCTGGTCAGGCAATGAGAGCTGGGGGGAGGGCGGGGCGCAAGGAGTCTGTCCTCTCAGAGGATGCTCTCTTAGACAATATACAATGAAACAGCTTTCTCAGAGACTACTCAGTGAAACAGCTTGTAGCCGTGCACTTTATTTTGATTGGCCAATGGCGTATAGGAGAACAGAGTGTGATAAGGATGAATATAAGTCACTGGCAAGAGCTGCACTGCATTAGGAATCCCTGCATTTGTATTCAGAGGCATTCCAGCAATCCCGTGGGCTTGCTGAACGGGTCCTTACCTGGACAGAAGACACTGACCATGTAATTTTGCTAAGGAGTATGTGAGATTTCTCAGATTGCAAATGTGTGGTTGGCCTCCCCAGATCAGAAGCCATGCCGGGAAAGGGAGACCTCCATTTTGTACCCAGCTCAGGGGAGCTATCCAGATATGATAGACTATGATCTTAAAAAAGCAGGATCCAAAAATACAGAACACTCAGAAATTGAGAAGAAAAGAAAATGAGAGTCTATAAACTCTTAAGAAAGCCTGCATTTTGCTGTTTCATATGCTCCTGCTTCTACAGTCCCAGACACACACCTCTCATCTCCTACACTGGGAAGCAGGCACCTCTTGTGATGCTATTCCATTCTTCCACCTCATTTACTAAGTTATTTTGAGAAGTGATAATTTCAAGTGAGAAACAAGACAAATGACTGTAATAAATCCATTGTAAGAAGAATAAAATAGATGCAAGAAGAAGATATACTGTGTGAGAAGAAAATTTTTTTAAAAACTATGAAAAATCTCTATCGTGTTTGGTCATAAACCATAATGCATTCTATCTTTTTACAAATATCCATAGAGAACAGCAACAGTATGACACCTGAGGAATATCTCAAATAATTTTTTTATCAAGAACTATATATAGCTCATTGGGAATGAATCCTTGTGAATAATGGGCCATTAAGGTGGCCATCATTTGTAGCTATCAAGAGCAATGCCACCTCATTCCTAAAGATACACACTTTAGCAGGCATAACAATTTGCAATGGAATATTCAGAAACAGTATAGATCAGGAATGAAAATATGTATAAGTAGCTCTCATTGGAATCTTGTCATGAGCCTCTAAATATATCAGAACTGCACATGAGTCTGGATGTGACAGTATAATATATGTTACTATGAAAGATGGGTGGTGAACAACCCAGGAGCCCTGACACTGGCTATTTGTTGCTGTGAGCACTAAGATACTCTAACCAACACCGATTTAAGGAAGAGAGTGTTCATTTGGTTTAGATTTCCAAGTTACAGTCCATCTTTTTAAGGAAATCAAGGCAGAAATTTAAGGAGCGAATCACATCCCATCAATAGTCAAAAGCAGAGAAACAAATGCACACAGTCTTATTTCTTGCTTGCTCAAGCAAGCATCATTCACTCTTAAGCAACTTAACTGTCTTGGCAATGTGGAGAGTGTTTCTAGTTGTTACAGGGAAGAATTCTTAAGGTAGTTTTAAAAATATATTGATGTTCCTTTCATTTTTAATACTATTATATTCACAATTTATGACTACATTAGCATGAAAACAATGATTAAATAGATATCAAATAGAGACAATCATTCTAAATCAATATTGATAATAAAATTTTAGCTAAAATGAAATTCTTCTATTTTCCTACTGTCTAAGTACAGGGTATAGGTAACTTTAACATTTTGTTTTTTGTTTTTGTTTTTTTCCTTTACTATACTTGAAATCGAAACAATGCTGTTACCTTGAATTAACTTTATCAGTATGTAACATGTGACTGTTTTAAAAATTGGTGTCTTCTTTTTTAATTATTTTATTTATTGCATTCCAGTCATTGACCCTCACTCAGGATTTTCTCCCAAAGATCATCATCCCATTCCTGCACCCTACCTGCTCCTTCAATTCCCTAAGGCCTCAGTTCTCTCAAGGATGAAATACATCTTCTCCTACTAAGGCCAGACCAGTCAGAACTCTCCTACTTATGTGCCAGGGGACTCAGACCAGCCTGTATATGCTCCTGATTGGTGGCTCAATTTTTGGGAGCTCCCTGGTGTCTGGATTATTTGAGACTGCTGGTCTTCCTATAGGATAGTTCTCCCTTTTACTTCTTCAATCCTTCCCCAATTGTTGATAGGAGTCCCGATTTCAGTACAATGGTTGGGTTTAAGTAACTGCTTTTGTTACTTGTGGGAACTCTCGGAGGACAGCAATGCCAGGATCCTGTCTGTATAAATATCATAGTATCAGTAATAGAGACAGGCCTTGGTGCCCTGTCCCACTATGAGATGGATCCTAAGTTGGGTAGCCACTGAAACTCCTTTTCTTCAGTCTCTTCTCCATTTTTGTCCCTGGAGTTCTGTTAGACAGGAACAATTATGGGTCAGAAATTTTGACTTTAGTTAATAGCCCTATCCTTCAGCTTGAGACCCTGTCTATCTACTGGAGGTATCACCCTTCAAATTCCCTTTTCCCACTGTTGGCCATTTTGACTAAGGTCACCCCAAAGACTCCTTAGAATATCTCACCTCCAGGGCCCCTGGTTCTTTCTGGAATGTCCCCCTAACTCCCACTCCCCAACACTACTATTTTCCATTCATTTTCTTGGCCCGCTGGGCTTCTGTCCTGTCTCCCACCCCCATATCTGGTTCTGTTTCCCTTTCTCCTCCTCCTCCCCTCTTGTTTCTTCCCTCTGCCTCTCATGATTATTTTCTTCCCCTTTCTAAGTGGGATTGAAGCCTCCTCACTTGGGCATTTCTGCTTGTTACACTTCTTAAGATCTATAGGTTGTATCCTAGATATTCATTATTTTTTGGCTAATATCCACTTATCAGTGAGTACATACCATTTATGTCCTATTAGATCTGAGTTACCTCACTCAGGATCATATTTTCTGCAAAACTCAGGATGTCCTCATTCTTAATAGCTGAATAGTACTCTAATGTGTAAATGCATCACATTTTCTGAATCCATTCTTTGGTTGCAGAATATCTGGGTTGTTTCCAGCTTCTGACAATCACAAATAAAGTTGCTAGAAATATAGTGAAGCACGTGCTCCTGTGGCATGGTGGGGCATCTTTTGGGTATATGCCCAAGAGTGGTATAGCTGGGTCTTCAGGTAGATCTATTTCCAATTTTCTGAGGAACTTCCAGATTGATTTCCAGAGTGGTTTGCCAGTTTGCAATATGACCAGTAATAGAAGCGTTTTCCTCTTTCCTCACATCCTTGCCAGAATGTGCTGTCTATTGAGATTTTATATTTAGCCATTCTGATTGTTGTGAGTTGGAATCACGGGGTCAATTTAATTTGCATTTTTTGATGACTAAGTAATTTGAACATTTCTTTAAGAGCTTCTCAGCCATTCAAGATTGTTTGGTTGGGAAATCTCTGTTTATCTCTGTACCCTATTTTTAAATTAGGTTATTTGAATTTTTGAAATTTGACTTCTTCAGTTTTTTACAATTTTTGGATATTAGCCTTCTGTCAGACATGGGCTTAGTGAGGGTTTTTGTTGTTGTTGCTGTTTTTGTTTTTTGTTTTTCCCAATCTTTATGTTACTGATTTGAACTATTGACTTTTTCTTTTGTCTTACATAAGTTTTTCAGTTTCATGAGGTTCCATTTATCAATTGTTGATTTTAGAGCCTGAGCTATTGGCCTTCTGTTCAGGAATTCTTCCCCTGTCCCAGTGAGTTCAAGGGCCTTTTCCATTTTTTCTTCTATTAGATTTGGTGTATCTTGCTTTCCTTTGAGCTCCTTGATCTACTTCGACTTGAGCTTTGTGCAAAGTAATAAATATGGATCTTTTTTCATTCTGCATACAGACCACCAGTTAGACCAACACCATTTATTGAAGTTGTTTTCTTCTTGTCCATTGTATGATTTTGGGTTCTTTGTCAAAGATTAGGTGTCCATAGGTGTATGGATTTTCTTCTGGTTCTTCGATTCCGTTCTTGTTGTTATTGTACTCACAGCTTCAAGTATAATGACTCCATATGATAAACCATTTATTTGTATATTTACCCTAGGGGAAAGGGTGTTTGGTTGTTGAATTTCTCTTTTTTTTTCCAATAGACTTGATTTGTTACTTTATTTCTGTTATATCTCTTATGGTATATGGACTATTTTTTTTTCTTTTTTATTATTATTTTCTTTATTTACATTTCAAATGCTATCCCGAAAGTTTCCCATACCCCTCCCCCCACCTCTGTTCCCCTACCCACCCACT
>NC_034602.1:69716774-69732858 GCF_900095145.1 Mus pahari
TAGTATCTGGGTTTGGTGGCTGATGATGGGATGGATCGCTGGATGGGGTAGTCTCTGGATAGTCCATCCTTTCATCTTAGCTCTAAATTTTGTCTCTCCACTAAATGTTCCTTCTATGGTAATGTTCAGACGGGGCATTACATATAGTCTATTCATTGTTCTTAAGAAAGACACAGACAAGGGACAGCATTAGCCATTTTACAGTATTTTGAAATCCTTAGAATATTACAGTATATAACAAAAATTTCCTTGATAGGTGCTTTTCTGCATACAATATAATTTTGTAAAATCTCCAGTGCACATTCTAAGGCTTACAAAGAACCGAAAAAAGTATTATTGTTCCTAAAAGCAATACAATGTGAAGCAAAACTCTACACTGAGGTAGCGAGGCACAAAATTGGGGATTATTTTTACTTGACTTCATTCATAATTTTTTTAGAAAAAAATAAGGAAAAACAAATTACGTGGTAAGTATTCATATAATTTCTATCCTGCCATATGAGAATATATTTTTAAATCATAAGTGAATTTGGATCCATGGGGGCCTTTTCTTATTTTACAAAACTCAGTGTTTAAAACGCTTGCCTTCTAAGCATGAGGACATACATTGTGACTACCATGGTCTATAAAAACCCTGATATGTTCACTCTCATCTGACCACATCATCACTTCTAAGGTGAGAAAGGAGGCAGAGATAAGAAAATGCCTAGAAGTTTTTTGACCAGATGCTCTCGCAAAAGCAATATCTAACAAGAACGTCCTTATCTGTAACAATGTGAAAGGTGAGAACCAACACCCAAAGTTGTCTAACCTCCACACATGTACCATGGAATGCACACATGCACAAATCATCCTATATGTACAGAAAGAAAATTAAAATGTCACAGGAAAAGTTAGGTTTTGTCCTCAAAATGTTTTACAACACTTGGCTATTTAGCCATCATGATATAGAACAAATAAAAATACGAATTATATAAAAACTAAATTAAATTGATTTTATAAGACAACCGTTTTCAGATCAAAGGAAGAGTACATTTGTTACCAAATGAGTACTCTTTGGTTGATTCTGTTATTTTTCATGTTAGATATAGACAAGTCAACATAAAAGTCACTGTTAAGACGAATGAATACATTCAACAAGTGAACAATTATATATATTGGATATTTTATTTATTTACATTTCAAAATGTTTTCACCTTTCCAGGTCTCCCCTTCAGAAACTCCCTATCCCATCCCTCCATCCCCCTGCCTCTATGAGGGTGCTTCCCCACCCACCCACCCACTTCGGTCTTCCCTCCCTGGCATTCCCCTACATTGGGACATCAAACACCCTCAAGCCCAAGGTCTTCTCCTCACCCTGATGTCCAACAAAGGCATCCTCTGCCACATATGTGGCCAGAGCCATGGGTCACTCTCTGTGTACTCTGGTTAGTGGTCCAGTCCCCGGGAGCTTGGTGGGATTTGACCATTTGACACTGTTGCTCCCCCCATGGGGCAGCAAACTCTCTCAGTTCCTTCAGTTCCTTCTCCAATTCCTCCATCTGGGACCCCACGCTTAGTCCAATGGTGGGCTGCCAGCATCTGCCTCTCAGGAGACAGCCATATCAGGCTTCTGTCAGCAAGCACTTCTTGGCATCCACAATATCTTCTAAATTTGTGGCTGTATATGGGATGGATTCCCAAGTGGGGAAGTCTCTGGATGGTCTTTCCTTCAGTCTCTGCTCTACCCTTTGTCTCCATATTTCCTCCTGTGAGTGTTTTTGAAGTGAACAATTATTAATGACTCACAAATGTTGGTAAAGAGTAGTAGTACACAAATATGCTCATTTTTTTAGTTTAGTCTACAGATCCTAACATTTTACACTTGTGAAATTCATGAATTGATTTACTGATTATTAAATCGTATTAGCTAAAAGGAAACAAATGAGTTTCTCATTTTTTTTCTGTAAAGATCATGTCTGTGTGCAGTCAGAGTCCTGGAATGGCTCAGAACAGCAGATGGTAAGGGACAATGTTGGTTAAGGTGTCATGCTTGCAGTGCCTGGTGGCATCCTCTACAAATCAAGATTTCAAGATTACATGTCACTCTTGATACTTTGAGACCTTATGGTATTCAAAGTTCCATGAAATTTAAAGGAAGTCATCCATGTAATGACACTAGCCTAGTGTTATTAATATCATATATTGTAGAATGCAATTTTCCACTCAAGCATTTTCAACTGGAGTCCACCTGGTAGTCCTGTGACCTCTACCAGATGTATCTGGTGCAAAATGACATGTTAGTTTCAAGAATTGTTGGCCTGTTTATTTCTCCCTCAGGACCAAACAGGACAGTGAATCCTGGTAACACTTGCTCTGTTGACTGGCTCCATCACAATTCCCTTAAGAGGCTCAAACTTTCAAATGGACTGCACAATGTTGAAAGCAGTTTGTTCCAGGTTCTTATATTCTGACTTTTTAAAGAAATAGCTAAAATATTATATACAATTAAAATTAGAATCATTGCTACACAACTCTAGGGGTTTTGTAAAGAAGAATCCAGTTTTGTCACCTCAGTCACTTGAAGAACTATGGAATAGTCAAGATTTAAATTCATCCTTATTGCTAAATAGCTTCTATGCTATTCTACAGGTTTTAGTTACCTAGCTCCTTGTGTGACTCATTTTTACCCTATTTCCTTTTTATCAGTGATCTATCTATCATCTAGCCAGCTAGCTATCACCTATCTAAGCTTTAATTTTCTTTTCTTTATTCACTTTATACCCTTATCACTGCCCTTTCTGGTTCCCCCTTCTGGCATTCTCTCTTCTCATTCCCCCTACACTTCTCTGAGAGAGTGGACCTTCATCCCCCGCTTGGCTATACCCACCTTGGCACATTGCCATGGACCAAGTGTCTGCAAGGCTAGGTGCCTCTCTCATTGAATCCAGAAAAGAGCCTGTGTAGGGAAACAGATTCCAGATGGGCTACAGCTTTCAGGATAGACCCTGTTCCCATTTTTAGGAACCCACATGAAGACCAAGCAATGCCTATGCTACTTATGTGAGGCAGGACTTAGTCTAGCCCATATATGCTTTTTGGTTAGTGGTTTAGTCTATGAGAGCTCCCAAGCATCCCACTTAGTTGATTCTGTTGGTCTTCCTGTACAGTTCCTATACACTTAGGAGCTCTCAATCCTTATCCTACCTCTTCCATAAGAGTCCCCAGACTCTTGCTGACAGGAGCCTGATATACCTGTCTCCTGAGTGGCTCTGCCAGTGCCTGGCAAATACAGAAGTGGATGCTCACAGTCATCCATTGGACAGAGCACAAAGTCCCCAATGAAGGAGCCAGAGAAATACCCAGGGAGCTGAAGGGGACTGAAGCCCCACAGGAGGAACATCAATATGAACTAACCAGTACCCCCAGAGCTCATTGAAACTATACCACCAATCAAAGAGAGTACACATGGTAGGACTCAGTATATATATATATATATATCGGAGGATGACCTAGTCAGTCATCAATGGTAGGAGAGGCCCTTGGTCCTGTGAAGGTTCTATGCCCCAGTACAGGAGAATGACAGGACCAGGAATGGGAGCAGGTGGGTTGGGGAGCAGGGCGAGAGAGGAGGGGATAGGGGATTTTCAAAGGGAGAACTAGGAACGGGGATAACATTTGAAATTTAAATAAAGAAAATATCTAAAAAAAAAAAAAAAGGGAAAAATGTTCTGCAGTTAAAAAAAAAAGAGAGAGAGTCTCCAGACTCTAGCCAATGTTTCAATGTTTGGCTGTGAGTCTCTGCATCTGTCTGAGCCAGCTACTGGGTAGCTGAAGGTGAGGTCTCTCAGAGGACAGCCATCTCAGGGTTCTGTGATAACAGAGTATCATTAATAGTATCTCATTTTCTTGCTTTCCCATGGGATGGGTCTCTGGTTGGGACAGTTAATGATTAGCCATTCCTTCAATCTCTGCTCCACTCCTGCTTCTGCATTTCTGGTCCACAGAATAAATTTTGGGTGGAACGTTTTGTGGGTGGGTTGGTGTCCCTATTGCTTCACTGGGGTTCCTGCCTGACTTCAGGGAATGGCCTCTTCAGGTTCCATATCCCTATTTCTATGTGTCTCAGCTGAAGTCCCTCCTCATGGTGTGGGGAGTGACAGGGAGATGGCAAGATGGCCATGTGAATGAATGGAACCTGGAGTTGTAGGGGTGATAGAGTGGGTTTATCTCAGATGTGTGACAGAAACTTGTGATTTGGGAGTCTATATTTATGACAGAGTTTCTCTGGGTACCCTTGGCTGTTCTGGAACTCATTATGAAGACAATGCTGGCCTCAAACTCACAGAGATCCACCCACCTTTGCCTCCTGAGTGCTGGCAGTAAAACGGTGAATTACTATCATTAGGCTTCCCGTTCTATCATTTCGAAAAATTCACAGAGATATCACTTTTTTTGGCATGGTTATCTTAGTTCTTAAAACAATGCTATTCTGTAGTATTTGATTAATTAATATCTTTTAAATAAATATTAGCATTTTACATGTGAGGAATTTTTCTACAGTTACAAATTTCAAGTCTGAGAATATATGAGACCTGAACAGTAAATATCCAGGAACAGTATTTATTTTCTTCTAGGTATATGCTAACTGTGTTTAATATTTTCATTCAGAAAAACCAAACCTGCTTGCTCTTTATGATAATATATACTCTATTATTTTACATATTTCTAGTTCATCTTTCTATTTCTCTTATTATTATACTTATATAGAGCTTTAATTAAAATTAACTATAGAGACAATTGGGCATTCCATCCTTTAAAGAAAGATTACTAAATATACACCTTAGAGTCTGTATGTCATTTTCAAGTAGGCATTTAAAGTAATCTAGGAGAAGATTTATATGAAAAAAATCTCCTCTTAAGTATGTTTGTCCATCTTAACACTTCAATTATTTTATAAAATTCAATCCAGAAATTCAGATGAGTATGCAACTCTGATCCTATAAGATTGGCTATGGAAAAAATAGTGTTGGTGTGCAGTTGATAATGCGGTATTTAATACTTAAGGGTAATGAGAAAATATAAAAATTCATGTTTGATTACATCCAAAATTACTGAAATCTTTCACATAGTCTGTTGTATCTAAGCAATAGTTTTGCATGTATAGTAGTTAAGACATGTTATCAGCACCAAATTCCTGAAAGACCATTAGTGCGAATGTAAACAAGTATAAAAGCAAGCAAAAAACTAGGAAAGATACAGATTGAACACATTCAGCATATTGCAAATTTATCTTTTATTAAATTGTATTAAATATTTACTTGTGTGTGAGCATGCACATATTCACACACATGTATATGTTCAGGCATGTGTTGTTTAGAAGACAACTTGTATTAATTAGTTTTCTATGTCTGTTTTACAGGTCTCAGAAATGTAATTAATTTGTTTAGATAAACAAATATCTTTTCTCAGTGACATGGAAGTTGCAAGATACACAATCAATAAAACCATACAACAATAAAACTCTATAGCAAAGAGACAAAAAAAGATACACTGTAGGAAAGCAGGTGCATTCTATGGAAAGAGCCCTTAACATTGTAAATATATGAACAAACCGATGGTTCATTTTACATAACATTAGAGAGGTTCCTGTGGTTGCCTTTACAAGACATATACAAGATGAAGCCATATACAAGACATGTACAAGCATTCAGCTTTGAAGCTTGTATCAGGAAGAGCCTTCCAATGGCCCATCCCAATTTAGGAAATATTAGCAGTCTCTTGCTGCTAGCTAGAGAAGGTTTGTTTCTTTCAGAGACATGGAAGCCTAATAGGTTGTCTACCTTACAGTGAAGGAGCCTTTACTCATTCAAATTGGAGCAGGACTAATAGGCGTTATGGAATTTCAAAACCCATGAAGACATGGGAACATATTGGAGAGGGAGGTAGTTAATGTATGTGATTAAAATTATTTTATATATATATATATATATATATATATATATATATATATATATATATATATGAAATAAGCAAAAAATAAACAAAAGGAAAAATGTTAAGAGCATCTATGAAATTCAGTAAGAATGGTTTTATAGTTTTAAAACTCGAAATTTCCTGAAATAAAATAATTTTAGTGAAAGCTGAGTAGTCTGACAAACATCTCATTTGTGCACTGACCACCTAGCGATTTAGTATTCCAGTTCTAATCACCCATTATTTCAAAAACTCACTAACGTGCATGATCTGTGGCATTGTTTATATTATTTGAAACTTGGAGTCATGAGATAATAGCTATACTGTTCTAGAATTCAAGGGAACAGCAGCAATTTATCCAAAGGATGAGTGTATTTCCAATATAGTCATTTCTCCTCTTTATCATTAAAGGAAAACATCCTGTCTTCCCACTGTTATAACTATTTTACAAGAGTTTTTAAATATATATGCATACACATCTCTATCTGTTATATTCATATATTTTCTTCAGTTTAGAGGAGTAGAAAGGAATGTTCTCTTTGGGGATTTTATTAGGTATAGGGAAAGAAGACCTAATAATCTCAAATTTAAAAAGAAATAAAGAAACAAATTTGAATTTAGGAAGCATTCAGTGGAAAATATTTTAATATATGTTATATACACTTGTATGCCTTTTCCATAAACTTAAGGTGCAGGCATAGATTTTTCAGAACCTATTATAAATGGTTCTTAAATGATTTATCATCCCTCATAGACTACCACCCACTAGAGGTAGTGGAAAGGAAAAAGATGTAAACTTGTTTATAAATATTTCTTTAGAGCAAAACAATTCTTTGTTTCCAGGATATCAGCAGTTTAGTTCACAAAATCAGCAGCAGCAGCTCAATCCACTTACAAACACGATTCACAAATCAGTAATGGCAGGTATATCCATAAGAAACTGCAAGGCTCTGCCAATGGCCCTGAATCTACAGCAGTGGCAAGAAGCCTCCAAAACCTTTTCCACACTGCCTCAAGAAAAACACCCTGTGGCTGATGTTAGCAAAACAACCTCTCATAAAAGTTTCCAGAAAAATATCATATGACACAACTGAGTCTCAAAAAAGCACATAAATTTCCATTTCCTTCAGGTACTGAAAACAACATTGATAATACATATTTCTTTAAGTAAGCCTATTTCTCCCATAATATTCTGGATATTAGATATATTACATATATTTATTGGAATAAGCCATCAATATAGATAAAGGAATAGCTATAGGTAAATATATATCAAGGTATATGAAATTTCATTAGCATAACTTGAGTCTACCTGTATTGATTTCAGTTATTCAGGCATTCTTTTAGGTATGTATTTTCTGAACTTTTGGTGATTATTTTCTTAGTGGAAACTGTTATCTCCATGTTTTATAATTGCTTCAGTATTGTTAGAATGTTTCTTCTAATTTAGAAATATTATTTATTATAAAAAATAATACTGGGAGTTGAGTGTATAGTTTGGCAAAACGGCTTACTGCATAAAACAATAAAAGTAAACAAATAAAGGACAATTTGCTTCCTGAAGTCAGATGCATGCTTCTCCTCTCTACCACATATTCTATTTATACTTGACTCCTGTACGTATTCTGATGTTTCCTAGCCTTTGGAGAGAGAGGCATTATAATAATCTTAATATGGTGTACATGAGTGGGAAATATTTTTTACTCTTTTAAATTTTGCACACAAAAGCTACTCAGAAAACCATTTCAATAATAATCTCATTGAAAAATTCAGTAAGTTGTTTAGCTATTCTTTCCATAGGAACATTTAAGGTCTCTCATTCAACCCTTCCTCACCCATGTTGCAGAAAATAATTAAAAAGGAATCAATGATATTATACATCATATAATCACATGGGAAGCAAAGGCTATGCTCTTTTTTTTTAATTTTTATTTATTTATTATATGTGTGTACACTGTAGCTGTCTTCAGACACTCTAGAAGAGAATATCAGATTTTGTTACAGATGGTTGTGAGCCACCATGTGGTCGCTGGGATTTGAACTCAGGACCTTTGGAAGAGCAGTCAATGTTCTTAACCACTGAGCCATCTCACCAGCCCTGGCCATGTTCTTTACTGATATAGAAATAGTCTACCCACTTGAAATGCTGCAGAAATACAATCACTTTTTAAAAAGTGCTTGGAGTTACAGACCAAAGCCTTAACATATTTTTTACAGTTTTATTCTTCCACTTTTCTTTTACCCTTCCTCTTCAGTTAGTCTAGCTTTTGTCATTTAATATTATCTAATAATAACTATAAACCCCATAAGCCCTATCCCTTTTATGATTACCAAACCATGTAGGTATGCTTTCTTACACATTCATGGTCACTTTTCCCATTAATTGCTGTTAAATACACTTACGTTTATGTATAACCTTCAAAATATTTTAAAATTTAATTTTGTTTTTACTTATTCATGCTACATTCCATTCACTACCAACCTCCAGGCCACCCCTTCCCACCAACCTCCCTCATCCTCTTCTTCAATTTCTGCCTGAGTGGGTGAGGCCCCCCACTTGGTATCCCACCCACTTCAAGTCTCCATGAGACTCTCCCACTGAGGTCAGACAAGCAGCCCAGCTAGAAGAACATATCTCACAATCAGGCAACAGCTTTTGGGATAGCTCCTCCTCCAGTTGTTCAGGACTCACATGAAGACCAAGCTGTTCATGTGCTACATATGTGCAGGGAGACTGAGGTCCAGCCCGTGAATAGCCTTTGGTTGGTCTACATGATTACTTCTCTTGTCAATAATCACCTGTACTTGGTTAGGATCTCTGTTAAAGAGATTTGTTGTATCTGTAGTTTCTTTGATGATCATCCAGTTTCTGTCTGAAACTTTTCACTCATACTTGACTTACTATATTAAAAGGGAAATTAAAAAATAAAAATAAAAGCAAATCTACTATCACTTCATTAGTAAACATTCTTTTTATTTGTCTTCCTTCTTCTTATTGAATGCTGACATACTCACAAGGATTTTGATATTGCATGTTCCATGCATGATTTCTTTGCTTCATGAGTGTGATGTCTCACCTTGCAAATCAAGCACCTTTTTTAGTTATCCTTTGTGTTTCAAAGTTCATAGGCAGAAAGTTTAAGCAAATTCTGACAACTCGAAATGAAGACTTACTGAGGTCAGACATGCCGCATGACATGTGAATTTCAAGAAGCATTTCTCTAGTCATACATATATTATATTTGTAGAGTTATTAGAATTATTGACAATTATTTTTCTCAATTCTCATGTTACATCATGTGATTGTGCATTTAATTTACATTGACCGTCTTTCCTTTCTTCCATATTTCCTCACTTATTGTCAGTAAACTTGTCTAAGTAGACCATCCTGAAATTACCAAAACAAAGACACACACACACACACACACACACACACAAACACACACAAACACACACAAACACACACACAAACATACACACAAACAAACAAAGAACAGATTGAAACTTTGCACTCTGTATTCTTTCTGGTTAGTTATGCTAGGATTGGCTCTGACATACTTTTATGTCTCTCTACCAAAGTAAATATGCTTTATAAAACTCTAAACTTTATTGAAGTATTTCTCATTTAAATTCTATAAAAAGATCACCTCATTATGCTTGGTCTATGAATATTAGGCAGTGAATCAATGCTAATTAACTTAATTAGTAACAAAAAATAAAACTTGATCATTTTAGAAAGCATTTTGTTTGGTTTTCATCTAATAGCAGTAATGAAGAAAACACAGTGAATCAACATTTTATGTATATTTCATGCTAAAACTATCATAGAGAAATTGGACCAAAATGAATGCAAAGTTATGAGATCGTCTTTCAAGTAAATGGTGACATCATGGACAAGCCAATATACAAAGTTAAGTGGAACTGCAAGTCAATGTGGATCATGATTTTTAATAGACTGAGATATTTAATGTCTATCTGTGTCTCCATGTGAGTCCACAGTGTAGTGTCTGACCATCTGTTCCCTTCTCACTTTATAACTAGCTATCAATAGATTACAGTGAGGAGTTACTACTTCTATATGAATCTTAGCACAAAAGCTTTACATAATTAAAAATGATAGAACTGGGACAGAATGCTAAATACAAACAGAAGGATAAAAAGACATCTGGCATAATTAACAGTGAATAACCAAGGTTTAACTAGCTTGGCTACAAAGAACACTAAAAAGATCACGAAAGAAAAAAAAAAAAAAACCTGTTGAGAGATAATTCTGCTGATATCTAACTTAAAATGTTTCTTTTCGATTGTATTTTTATTAATTGGGGCATTTCCATAAAATGGGGCATTTGGTTTTTAAATTTTGTCAGCCCCTGCTGTTTATTTCTCAGTTGAAGGCATAATCCTCTGAGTGTGACACTGAAATTGGCTTACACAGAGATGATTATAATGTATATTCAGAGAATTGTGACTTCAGGTGAGAAATAAGCCGCAGGAACAGATGAACTCTTTGCAACAGAAAACCATTTTCATGTAAATATCCCCACAGTGATAGAAAGAGGAGGAAAGAGAATTACTAAACACAGAGAGCTTACAAAAATATTATTTCACATTGACTGGATTTCCATGTTTTATGTAGAAGAATCAATCATGGAGATTTTAGAAATGTATTTATATGTCCCCATAAATACCATTATACAACTTCTCCAAGAGAAATGACATCCTCTTACATCTACTACTGTGTCAACCAGACTATTAGAAGATATACCAGGAATGTTGTTGTATGAAATGTAGCTAGTTGTAATTATACAGATTAAAAACATAAAATTTGGAAATAAACATTAATTCAGAAAAAGCATAACTTGATATATACATGAATCTGATACTTATCTATCTATCTATCATCTATCTATCTATCTATCTATCTATCTATCTATCTATCTATCTATCTATCTATCTATCTACATATTAGAATCCTGGTATATATTTTAAGAAGGAGAACCAACAAACTGAAGGCTTACATATCTAGGAAAAGTATAGTTGCATATGTTGTTCAAACTAAACCAATTTAAGACAATGAGCAATCTATGCAGAATAAAGCATACAAAGAATACCAAACTTTTTAAATTTTAAAATAAATTGCTTGTTATGTAATACATTTGGATAAGATTCCCTACTCCTCAATTTCTGTCATATCTTATCCTTTTCTCCATGAAGACAACTCAACTTCTTCTTGCTCTTTTATTTTAGAAAATACAAAGGCAAACAAACAAACAAAGCACACACACACACAAACCAGAATAAAACAGCAGAACATGCACACAACCACACATAAACACACACAAAATAAATAAAAGTGAAAACGTAAAACCAGAAACCATGGCATAAAGGCAAAAGACCAATAAACAAAAACAGGTCCAACAGAAACAGTATGAGACAAGTAACATGCAAAACTACACTTGAGTACATTTTGTTTGGGGCATCAGCAGCTGGATATGGAGGTTATGTGTAAGTGTGCTTTTTATACCAATTGAGACTCTATTGGAGAATATTGATTTTCCTTTGCAAGCAGATGTAAAAAAAAAAAAGTATCCTTGGTCAAAAATGGGAATACATATCTACTTCCCCCCCATCAGAGTCAGGTCCCTACCTGGCTTGAAACTGAAGATCCTTGTGTCCTAGTCTCTGGGAGTTCATTTGTTCATTAGTCCTGTTGTCTGTGGAAGATACTGTTGAATTATTATCATTTATGTCCTTTGGCCTTTACAATCTTTCTATTTCCTCTTCAATATAACTCCCTGATGTCTGAGAGGAGATGTTTGACAGACATCCCATTTAAGATTGGATGTTCCAAAGTCTTTCACATTGCATATTATCTATTTGTGGATCTCCACATTACGTCCCATTTACAAGAAGATATTTCTCTGTCTGATGTGGACTGAGGGAGTCACTGATACATAAATATAGAAAAATGCTATTAGAAGATTTTTTTGTAATATTTCTTTAGCATTAAAATAGTATTTGATTTTCTCCTAGACCTACGGTCTATCTAGTCTAAGGTTCTTGGCCATCTGAACAGTATCAGATGTGGTTCCACATCATGGACTTTACTTAAATTCTATAAGAGAGTGGTTGGTTGCTCTCACAGATTACCTCTACTGCATTAATTTACCATGCAGGGAGGTCACAGATGCAGGTAGCAGGTTATATAGCAAGGCTGAAGGGTATCATCTAGAACTATGAACACTATTCAGTAGAGAAAGCACTAGTTAGTCACCAGCTGGGCTCTTCTTTTTTAAATGAGGTAAGTAAGTATTGTTTTTAGCAATAGGACATTATCATCTGTTTTTCAAGAGCAAGCAAAAGCTCTAGTTTGCATTGCTTGGGAGGATCCATAGGGTTCCTTTGGGCAACTACTCAGTTGATGTAGTCAATTCCTGGCACTGGAGGTTTTACTTGTTGTTCAAAGATGACTAGTTGGATTATTATTTCTCTGATTATTTTTTATTCCACATCAATTTCTTTCATATACAGATAGATTTCACCAAGTTTCTCTAGTAATCAGAATCCTTGGAGACCCTTCAACTGGCCCTTACTTTTAGTTTACCCTTCCCATATTTCCTCCCTTAACCCCTGCTTGCCCTCTATTTTCAATCACACCATTTTAGTCTCTATCTCTCCACAATAATATACTTCCCCTTCCTTGGGGAACAAGCCCAACCATACTAACTCTTTATCTTACACCTGTGGTAATACAGACTGCCGCATGTATATTTAAAGCTTAACACCTAACACACCTTTATAAGAGAAAATGAAATCTGGGTGACTTAGTTAGGGTTTCTATTCCTGCACAAACATCATGATCAAGAAACAATTTGGCGAGAAAAGGGTTTATTCAGCTTACATTTCCACACTGCTGTTCATCACCAAAGAAAGTCAGGATTGGAACTCAAGCAGGGTAGAAAACAGTAGCTGATGTAGATAGAGGCCATGGAACAATGTTTCTTACTGACTTGCTTTCCCTGGCTTCCTCAGCTTGCTTTCATATAGAACCCAAGATTATCAGCCCAGAGACGGTACCACCCACAAGGCCCCCCCAACCTTGATCACAAATTGAGAAAATGCCTTGCAGCTGGATCTTTTGGAGGCATTCCCCCAACTGAAACTCCTTTCTCTGTGATAACTCCAGTCTATGTCAAGTTGACACAAAGCTAGCCAGTACACTGGGTAACCTCAGGATTTTTTTTTTCTAGTTCTATCAATTTACATACACACACATAAACACACACACACACACACACACACACACACACAATATTCTGAACAAGACACTGATATCAGAGGCACAAATAAGAGCAATTTATAAGTGGTACCTCATGGAAAGCTGTATGGCAAGGACACCACTTAAACAAAGGAGCTGGATATAGAATTGGAAAAGCTCTTTACCAATTTTATAATTTTTAGAGGTTAATATAAAAAACATAGAGATCTAAAAAAATCAAGAAAATATAATTAAATCAAAAATGTGGTACGGACCTAAGCAGAAAATTATCAAATGATGAAACACAAATTTTGAGAAACATTTAAAGGTATTTTCATTATACTTAGTCATCAGGGAAGTTTATTATCTGTGTGTAGCTGGTACAAAGTGGTTTTGTGGGTTAATAGATATTGGAGAATAATAGAGATTAATCCTGTCCACATCAAGGGGCAGTATACCAGTTAAATGGAAGTATGGTATGATGAAGGACTCCTGTTAGTATATTACAGAAAGGCAAAGAATAGTCTCTAGATGTGCCCTTCACCCAGCCTTGAGTGGGCTGAATCAGACCTTGTGTTTGCCACAGTCAGCTAGCCAACCTAGGGTGGACTCTTCTGACCTAGATGAAGCCTATTGTCATGCCACATCTGCAGCTTCCTGCAAGAAGCCACTACCTGCTGAGCAGATGAGCTTGTTTTCCTAAGGAGATCCTGACAAAGCGACAAGATCCTGGCAAAGTGAGGATGGGTTTCATACCTTTAAAAATTCAGACTCAGATGAAAGGATGGACTATCCAGAGACTACCCCATCGGGGGATCCATCCCATCATCAGCCACCAAACCCAGACACTATTGCACATGCCAGCAAGATTTTGCTAAGGGACCCTGACATAGCAGCCTCTTGTGAGGCTATGCCAGTGCCTGGCAAACACAGAAGTGGATGCTCACAATTGGATGGAACACAGTGCCCCCAATGGAGGAGCTAGAGAAAGTACCCAAGGAAATGAAGGGGGCTGCAACCCTGTAGATGGAACAACAATATGAACTAACCAGTACCCCCAGAGCTCATGTCTCTAGTTGCATATGTAGCAGAAGATGCCTAATTGGCCATCATTGGGAGAAGAGGCCCCTTGGTCTTGCAAACTTTATATGACCCAGCACAGGGTAATGTCAGGGCCAAGAAGTGGGAGTGGGTGGGTAGGGGAGCAGGGGAGGGGGAGGGTATAGGGAACTTTCAGGATAGCATTTGAAATGTAAATAAAGAAAATATCTAATTAAAAAAAAGAAAAAAAATTGATACTCAAGAATTAAAGTTGAGCCTTGATCAAAGAACCTTGTCTTGACTCATTATTTCTCTTGCCATCCTTCCCTTCCATCCCTAGCTTTTCTTTCAGGAACCCAGTAACCCATGGCCACTAGCAGCTACATGTAGATACAGGATTGAAAGGGCTAGAGGGAACATGGATCATGCCAAGAGTTAGATTCTTCCAGGAATGAAGTTGATATAGAATGAACACCTGCAAGCAGGTTGTCAGGGGACTTATCAAAAGAATGGAGTTATCATGATAAAGAACAGGAAATGTTTTTCCAGACCATGTGACCGCTGATGGTCTGTGGGAGAAAATATTTCTAAGTATTGGTTAATGAGACAATGGAGAATGGGCTACAAGTGAGGGCTGAGAGCAAGGAAGAAAGCTGATTCTATATCAATGTTCATCAGGGTCCTCAGGTACTAGAGGTATCAATGAGGAAGAGATGCCTACAGGATGAATGTTACAGGTCTGAGGGGTTTGACTTCTATATTGTTTGTCAGGTGGAACTAAAAGTATATGAAAGGCAAAATACAAAGTCAAGATCACAATTTTAAACTATGTTATTTTTTAATTTGATAATAACAGCTTCAGAGAACAAGGAGCTTCAGTATTGTTAGTAAAAGTGAAATAGCATTACTCCCTGGCCAAATCCATATTGTTTGAAATGATCTCAAAGATAACATTCAAACATATAGAATGTTTTTGATATTAATCTTTGATAATTACTGCAATGATATGCGATGTTTTAGATTCCAATTTAGAATCTAGAAACAGAATACTTAAAACCAGTCATGTGTTCTGCTCTGCACAGATGTAAGATTGAATAGTCTAAGGTAAAGATTTTCCAAAGAGTACTGCAAGAAAAGGAAGTGATAATATGCATCTACTAGATTCAAGAACTTCTCTCTCATCCATACTTGGTTTATTATGAATATAAAATGAAAACAAAATTTAAAAGAAAAAACTTTAAAATAAACTGATAGAAAAAAAACTTTATAATGATATATAAGAGACAAAGAATAGTGTGATCTATGTGCTGATTGCTTCAGTAGAACATCTAGTTAAATGGATTGAGAAGTGAAAGAAGCAGACAGAATAGCTGGCACAATGGGAAAGGATGCAAAGAGATTCTGTACAACAGAGTGCACTTTGGACTGAAATAAATGCAAACCAAAAATGTTATTGGAAATAGCGTTAGCCTAAGTAAAGTTTTGTCTTGTCATTATGGTTTCCTTAATATTACTGCTGAGACCTCAGGGGTAATATAATGACAGCAACAGAAAATTATAGCCAGATCTACATATGTACAGATTTCTGTGAAGCCAAATCTGTTCTAAAAAAAGAAGCATATAAAACTATGATAACAGGGAAAATTTTTAATATGATTACTATTTTGAGAGTATGAAACAATAATTGACAGTCATAGCATTAACATCTATCTCTGAACTGTAAAGTACACAAGGAGTTGTAGGGGGCTGCAACCCTGTAGGTGGAACAACAATATGAACTAACCAGTACCCCCTGAGCTCGAGTCTCTAGCTGCATATGTAGCAGAAGAT
>NC_034602.1:69733623-69755341 GCF_900095145.1 Mus pahari
AGGAAGGAAGGAAGAAAGGAAGGAAGGAAGGAAGGAAGGAAGGAAGAAACAAAGAAACAAAGAAAGAAAGAGAAAGAAGAAAACATCTTCAACAAATGGCACTAGTTGAACTGGAAGTCTGCCTGTAGAAGACTGCAAACAGACCTATAATTAACATCCTGCAAGAAGCTCAAGCACAGTGGATCAAGGACCTCAGTATAAAACTAGCTGCACTGAATCTAATTTTAGTGGCTGGTTTGTGTGTCAACTTGACATCAGCTGGAGTTATCACAGAGAAAGAAGCCTTCTTTGAGGAAATACCTTCATCAGATCTAGCTGTAAGACACTTTCTCAAATAATGATCCAGGTGGGGGGAGGACCCATTGTGGGTGGTACCATCCCTGGGCTGATAGACTTGGGTTCTGTAAGAAAACAAGCTTAGCAAGACAGTGGAAGCTCTGCTTTCTGTCCTGCTTGAGTTCCAGTCCTGACTTCCTTTGGTGATGAACAGCAATGTGGAAGTGTAAGCTGAATAAACCCTTTCCTCCCCAACTTACTCATTGGTCATTATGTTTATGGAGGCTACTAATATACTAAGATGTGACTAAAATACTACTCGAAAAGAAAGTAGGAAATAGCCTTGAACACCTTGGCACATGGGGGAATTTCCTGAAAAGAGTATTAATTGCTCAAACTTTGAGATCAAAAATTGGTAATTGGGACCTCATGAAACTAAAAAAAAACTTCTCTGAGGTAAAGTACACTGTCAATAGGAAAAAATGTCAGCCTATAGATTGAGAAAAGATCTTCATCAACTCTATATTCAACAGAGGACAAATGACCAAAATATATAAAGAATTCAAGAAGTTAGACTTCAGCAAATCAAAAAAACAAAAACAAAAACAAAAAAACAACAACAACAACAAAAAAACAAAAAACAATTATAAAATTGTGTATAGAACTAAAGAGAGAGTTCTCAAGGGAGATGGCTGAGAAGCATCTAAAGAAATGTTCAAATTCTTTCCTCATCAGGGACATGCAAATCTATACCCTAAGATCTTAACTTACACCAATCAGCATGGCAAAGTTAAAAAAACCAAAAGCCAAAAACAACAAAAAAGCAAACAACAAAACCAAAAGACACACACACATACAACCTCAAGTAATAGCACATGCTGGAGGAGATGTGGAGAAATGAGATCACTCCACCATTGCTAGTAGAATTGCAAACTTGAATAACCACTATGGAAATCAATCTGGTTATTTCTTAGACAATTTGAAATACTCTACCTTGAGGCCCAGCTATACTGCTCCTGGGTGTATACCCAAGAGATGCTTCACTATACTACAAGAACACATGCTCTACTATGTTCATAGCAGCCTTATTTACATTAGCCAAAAACTGGAAGCATCACAGATGCCCCTCAACAGGGGAATGGATACAGAAAATGTTCATTTATATAATGGAATACTCTTCAGCTATTAAAAAATGGCATCATGAATTTTTCAGGCAAATAGATGGAGCTAGACGCAAAGAACAAGAAGGAAAGCTGAAGTAAGGATGCTTGAATCCCACTTAGAAGGGGAAATGAATTTGTCATGGGATCCAGAGGGAAAGCAGAGGGGAGTGGAAAGAGTAGTGGGGAATTAATGTCTTGTATGGGGAGAATCAGAAGATTGGACCACAGGGCCAGGAGATTGAATATGCCTCTGCTGGGTCTAGGGCTTGGAGGAAATCTCTATGAAGCTCCAGCAACTTAGGATGGGAAAGGCTCTCAGAACTGAATGTGGGGGATCCTTGCCTGAAAAGCCCAACAGTGGGGATATAGAACCTAGACAGACCACCTCCCCTTGCCAGACAGCCTCTCACCCAGTGGAGTAATGGGGATAGCAACCTACCTACAAGACCTTTGAATCAAAATTGGCAATATATATATATATATATATATATATAGATAGATAGATAGATAGATAGATAGATAGATAGATAGATAGATAGATAGATAGATAATATAAATGCAGGGACAAAGAAGGAGCAGAAACTGAAGGAATAGCTAACACTTTACTGGCACCAATCACTGACCCTATTAGTGAGTGATTCTATGTTGTGCTTAAAAACAGGAACTTAAAATAGCTGTCCTTTGAGAGCTTCTACCCAACACTTGACTGAGACACATGCAGATACCCATAGCTAACTACTGGACAGAAGATGGGGGCACTATGGAAAATTTAGAGAAAGGATTAAAGTTCCTGAAGGCCATGGCAACCCCACAGGCAGACCAAAGTGTCAGCTGACCTGGATCCCTGGTAGCTCCAAGAGACTAAGCTACCAACCAATGAACATACAGGGACTGGTCTGAGGTCCCTAGCACATGTGTAGCAGAGGGCTACCTTACCTGGCCTCAGTGGGAGTGGATATGCCTAATCATGCAGAGATTTGATGCAAAAGCATAGGAAGATACACTCTCACAGGTGAAGGGGAGTTGGGGAGAAATAGTGTCAGCGGGGACTGAGAGAGGAGACAGGATTTTGTATATAAATAAATTACTTGATTTAAAAATAAAGGAAAAGATTCTCTCACTTTTTCTGGCTTGGTATCAGTCTTTCTTTCTTTCTCTGTCTTTGATTCTCTTATCTGTCGTAGATTGTCAATGTAACCTTGATTAAATTTTGTGAACATAATAAACTTGGTATATGTCAGTGGAGGATGAGACAAGGTCCCGAAAAGGAAAGTCTTGGCTGTCTCCATACTTACCTGACTGTATGATGATCCATCAAAGTAGTTGATGTTGGAACCTTGATTACTTTCCATGATCTCTTCTTCATAGGGAGCTTCAACCATTCCTTTGGGTTATATAGTATAATAGTAGAAGCATAAAGCTGAATTTCATATGCTTACTTCTAGGATTAGCAATATTAACTTTAAACCAGGTATTGATGAAATTCATAGTCAATAATTATTATTATGGGAATTTCTGTCATGACATAATATTATTATAATCATAAAAGCATACACAGTGTGATATATACGTAACATTGTAAATTAATATGTAATAGTGTATATTTACTATATGTCAGAGTTACCCAGTGTACATTTTCTCCTGGCATCTAGAATTTCTGAATGATTATAACCTAATGAGGTATCACTTCACATACACTGTTGCCTCGATGGAAAAGCAGTTGCACAGTACCTGACTGTACTATGAACAGCTGTTGTAGCACTTTAAACTTTTTTTCTTCATACCTGATTTCCTCAAGAATTTAAAAGTCAGACAAATGCCTACTAAAAAAGATTAAGTGTAGACTTATGAATTTACTATGTTTTTCAATATAATGAGAAAATAAAAACAATCCATTTTAAGAATGAGACCATTAGAACATAAATCATGCTTCTACAGTCTATAGTCAAGGACATAAAGTGGTTTCAAACATGACTAATACCTCTTTCTGAGAAATCATTTATATTGTCAAACCCACCTCTATTTCTAACTCACTCCTCCTGCCTCCAGGTAAAAGTAACTACTGGGAAGTCACATTTTCTGTACTTTTGAAGCTGGAACTGAATCTTGCTTCTCAAACTGTTCCAAAACTGGCTAAATGATATGTAAAAAACCCCAAATTCCCACCTGGTACTTGCTAAACAATTCCACTTTCCACTACTGCAAACACTCCATGGCTTCCAAAAGTAACCAAGATCACAATAGTTATATGAAAAAGTTTCCCATCATTGATAATTCACAGATATAACCAATTAGAATATGGAGCTTAAAAGGTCTTTACATTATAAGTTTAATATGTACACATATATATTAAAGGGAGACATATTGTGCTACCTCCCAGTTTTTCATCATTTCTCGGATAATAACATGTATAGATGTTGATAGAATAAAGGTAACAGATTTCTCTAAGATCCATTTTTCATACTATTCAATTTTTTCCATTTTTATTGGATATTTTATTTATTTACATTTCAATTGTTATCCCATTTCCCTGATTCCCCTCCACTAGCCCCATATCCCATCTCTCTCTCCCTGCTTCTGTGTTCTCCCCCACCCACCCACCCACCCACCTACCCACTCCCACCTCACCTCCCTGGTATTCTCCTACACTGTGGCATTGAACCTTCACAGGACCAAGGGCCTCTTCTCCCATTCATCACAGATAAAGCCATCCTCTGCTATATATGCAGCTGGAGCCATGGGTCCCTCCATGTGTACTCTTTGGTTGGTAGTTTAGGCCCTGGGAGCTCTGAGGCATCTGGTTGGATGATATTGTTGTTCTTCCTATAATATAGCATAATTTTAAAATGAATAGGAATTGTCTGGTTATATATTTCATAGTCTTTTTTTATAAATTCATTATTTTTGCTGCTTTAACTCATTGTTCTTATAAACTGCCAAGGAATTTGAAAATGGCATTGGGTGCACAATATAGTATTTGCAGGTTCCTGTGACATAGATCATGTTGCATTTATCACTGAAATCAACATTTCATCATTTATCATTTCTTGTTATTTTAGACCCATGCTTCTCTAGCAGAGACAGTGAACTGAATGAGAGAGAGATTTAGAATTCCATTCCCGGCAAAGATATGTCCTCCATTACTCATAAAACATTTCAGTGCCAAATCATAGGAATTTTTGCATTTTCCAGAGTAGAATGATACTTCCTAAATATTTTTCTCCCTGGTCAGAATTCTGTGAAAGAATATTATAACCACAAGTTAAAATCAGCCACTTTAAGAACATAGGGTAAGACTATAACAAGAGATCGATAACCTCAAATTACATTAACTGTACATTAATGGAGATGAACAAGTCCCAAAATACAACTGAAATATAAGTTACAGAGTCTTCACTTTTTCAGGTTTAATGTTCAGTTTCCGGTGATTTTGCATAAAATGTTATTGTACCTCACCTTACTGCCAGGAAGTACAATTGATTTGCTTACAATCTTTATTAGAACATTAATCATGAACATTAGCAAACAACTGGAAACAAATAATGCTTCTTTTATATGAGTTTGGAAAGCATAAATAGAATGTATAGGTGCTAATATGAATATAAGTGTGATTTTACTCTTGAAACATACTTGCTTTGTGCAAATTTACCAGAAAAAAATAAAAATATGAGATGATATACTTCACTCATTTTTTTGAAAATATAGTGTCATTTTGATAATCAATAAGAAGTTACCAAAAAGGAAATATAAACAGAAAGTAAACTCCTTATGTATCAATTAGTAAGAGGCTAAGACATAAAAAAATGATTTTGACAATATGTGCTTTACACCATGGTGATATACCAAATTCATAACAAGCATTTCAGAGGGATAGATATATAAGAGAGCAGAAAAGCAAAAGTATATTGGAGACAGGAACAAAGAAAGAGGATGGGAAACGACACGAGAGAAGAAGAAACCTGGAGGGGAGGGAGGAGGAGGGAAGAGTAGAGGAAAAACACGTGAGAGGGAAAAATGGAATGAGGTAGAGAAAGAGTAGTTTTCAGTCAAGTAGGAATTGATATATTGACAACTGACTACATCATGACCCCATCACCATTATCTCCATATACAGACCTTATTAAAGTCATGTATACATACTTTAGTTCCCAGTAACCTACTTCATTTTTCTAGGCTTCTTGGGCAATGGTCCATGAAATTGTTCTAAAAGCGAGCCTGAATTTTCCACATTGCTTGTTTCTAATCATTCAGAGTTTCCACCAGAAGAAATCTTGCCCTTTGCAATATGGCCCTTTTTGACTAAATATTTCCCCAGCAAGTAAAAAATATTAACCTTTCCTCACTACTGTCCAAAAGAGATCAGAACAGCCCTTCCAAAAAACTATGTTTATGTATGGTGAACAGTCTTCAATGTTGTACTGACTTTGTTTTAAACACCATAATATAACTATTATGACTTGTCTTTAATTTAACATAACTCAAAACTCAAATTACATTGTTTCAACAATGATAATTTCATTTTACAAAAAAAAAATCTGAACTGAGAAGTGGCAAATTTTACTATTGTTTGAACTAAGAATAGTTTCATAATTCAAGTATTTGTATATGAGTAAAAGAATTGGGAATGAAAAGTTTATATGTTATATTAGTGCCAACTTGTTAATATATGTCTTACTGATCTTACTTTTCTTTCTTTAAAAGTGCTTAAATGTGTTAATATTTTTTGATTACTTAATTATTTGTCACATGTAACTACCCCTAAGATAGTTCATCTTCCTTAAGTATTGAATTTACTCTTCCCAACTTATACCACAATAAGTGGTAAAGATAGTAATTATATGAACTTCTACCTACTTTATTAGCTACTAAGGAAAATTAACCTAAATCTTTAATATTATTAATTAGTAATAAACACTATGAAGGCTTAGTCATATAATACTACTCTAGAAATTGAGACTAGGTCAGGATGATTTTCTATTCATTTAGATTATAGCAATGAATAATAAATACAAAGGTTCTTCATTTATATAAAATATTAATATTTAATATGAATAATAGGTTCATCAAATTTGAATTGTCCTCCCATTTAGAAGACAAACTTACATTGGGAATAGAAAGTGAGTAAGAGGATCTGGGCAAATAAGTTGGAATTAGATAAGCAGGAAGTGGATAAGCAGGAAATGGGTAAGCAGGAAGTAGGTAAGCAGGAAGTGGGTAAGCAGGAAGTGGGTAAGCAGAAAGTAGGTAAGCAGCAAATTTATAAGTGTCAAGGTCCAGCCTCAGCTGTTACCAGGATTCTTGAGAGGAGGACTGTTTGAGTGTGGCAAAAAAAGGCTGGAAGCCAATCATGGGGTACTAGCTGGTGACATATGTTCTACTAGAGACAGCTTTCTTTGGAAATTTGCAGACATCTCCAAAAAGCTCAGATCTCCCTGACTAAGGCCCATTCTTTTATTTATATTGCTAGTAAGCTGCTTACCACAGGTTACCTTATGATTATTCTGTGAATGAGCATTCCATGACCCCAGCCTAATTCATAAAAAAAGGCAGCAAGCACATTTTCTTCTAAACATTGCAAATGAATTCTGAAATCAACCTGGCCTGCTCTTATAAGCATAGACAACACATTTATATGGATTGGATATCTTGGATATTGCAATATGAACAACACTACCCAAAGCTGGCTTATATTATAACTGCCTTTTTAAAAGGTCTATGAATCTCCTCATACTTCATTTTGCTTTCTAATATCTTGAATAGTTGAAAAATTATACATTCTTTAACTCATGGTTTTAGAGTTCTTTACCACAGTCATAGCATCTACCATTTTTGCTAAGGACAGAGACTTCTAGGATTTGATTTGTTTCTGATTATCATGGAGTTATTAACCTTGGTGAGAAGACATTCCCCAATAACCTTGGCAAGGAGAATATTTCCTGTAGGAACATAATAGAGTAAATTATACAAACAAGCCTTATCCCTAGAAACAGTCAATACTCATGGAGGTCCATAAGAATCCTGGTGGCTCTGTTTCGGGGGTAGGAATCCATGTCATATTGTATCTCCCACATGGCCACTCAGGACTATGTATGTAGAAAGTTGGTAAGCAGTAATGGTATATATTTTCTACTTTACGGACTCAAGTGGTTAGACTACAGAACCAAAGAACCCTACTTAAAATAATGGGGAATAGAGATAAAAAGAGATTTCTCAACTGAGGAAACATGAATGGCAGAGAAGCACCTGAAGAAATGTTCAACATCCTTAGTCATCAGGGAAATCAAAACAACCCTGAGATTCCACCACACACCAGTCAGAATAACTAAAATCAAAATCTCAGGTGACAGCAGATACTCACAAGGATGTGGAGAAAGAGGAACACTCCTGCATTTTTGGTGAGATTGTAAGCTGGTAATACCACTCTGGAAATCAGTCATGTGGTTCCTCAGAAAATTGGATATAATACTACCTGAGGACTCAGCTGTACTATTCCTGAGCATATACCCAGAAGATGTTCCAACATGTAATAAGGACATATGCTCCACTATGCTTTTAGCCACCTTATTTATGATAGTCAGAAGCAGAAAACAACACAGATGTCACTCAACAGAAGAATGGATACAGAAAATGTGGTTCATTTACACAAAAGAATACTACTCAGTTATTAAAAACAGTGACTTCAAGAAATTCGTAGGCAGGGCTGGAGAAATGGCTCAGTGGTTAAGAGCATTGACTGTTCTTCCAGAGGTCATGAGTTCAATTCCCAGCATCCACATCATGGCTCACAACCATCTGTAATGGAATCTGGTGCCCTCTTCTGGTGTGTCTTAAGACAGCTATGGTATAATCATATAATTAAAATAAATAATTCCTTTAAAGAAAAGAAAAGAAATTCATAGGCAAATGGATAGAACTTGAAAGTATCATCCTGAGTGAGGTAACCCCATCACAAAAGAACACACAGAGTATGAACTCACTGATAAGTGGATATTACCCCAAAAGTTCAGAACTCCCAAGATACAATGCGCAGATCATATGAAGCTCAAGAAAAAGGAAGACCAAAGTGTGGCTGCTTCAGTGTTTTTTAGAAGGGGAAACAAAATACCCATGGAAGGAGATGCAGAGACAAACTGTGGAACAGAAACTGAAGCAAAGGCCATCCAGAGACTGCTCCACCTGCGGATCCATCCCATATACAGTCACCAAGCTCAAACACTATTGAGGATGCCAAGAAGTACTTGTGACAGGAGCCTAACGTCTCCTGAGAGGTTCTGCCAGAGCCTGACAAATACAGAGGAGGATGCTCTTAGCCAACCATTGGACTGAGCACACATTCCCCAATGGAGTAGTTAGAGAAAGGACTTAAGTAGCTAAAAGGGTTTGCAACCCATAGGGCAAACAATATCAACCAACCAGACTCCCCAGAACTCCCAGGGAATAAACCACTAATGAAAGAGTACACATGGAGGGACCTTTGGCTCCAGCCACATATATAGCAGAGTATGGTCTTATTGGATATTAATGGGAGGAGAGGTCCTTGGTTCTGTGAAGGCTCTATGCTTCAGTGTAGGGAAATGCCAGGGCAGGGAGGTGGGAGTGGGTATATTGGTGGGGGAGTGCCCTTACAGAAGCAGGGGGAGAGGGGATGTGATGGGGGTTTGCCGAGAGGAAACCCTCATAGGGGATGACATTTCAAAAGTAAATAGACAAAATATCCAACAAAAGAAAAAAATCACATTTCAAAGATTTTCATTGTTTATTAAGTACTGACTTTCTAGGTCCCCCACTTTTACGAGAGCATCCTTCAGGTTGTTTTGTGAGGCTTCCTGTTGTTTCTGTGGTAAGACTGGATTGATACCTTACATTTTAAGCATGGGGTTATAATAAAATGATTGTGCTATCTTGATCCTCCAGCATCAACAAAATAAATCCCAAATAAAATTAACAATTTATAACATGCAATATTCTATATTACTAAAGTTATTTTTGTTGACTGAAAAATAACTCTTAGTGAGTTCTCATTACAAGTGGTGGAATATAGTACTCTAAGATAAATTTGATCTTCAGTATAATACACTCATTTTAGTTTGCCTTTCTGTATTTGATGAGACCTATTTGCTCTCAATACTACCCCAGTTAAAGTGATTACAATCAGTTCCAATGATATGTTTTGATTGCAATAACTAGATCAAATGTTCATTAATATTTAAGTCAGAGCACTAAATCTACTGTTCTTTCTTCATCTACTTTATTCAAATTTTAAACATTCAGATAAAAAAATAACTAAAATCCACCCAGAAATAAAAACTAGCCTCATAGAAATAAAATTCAAGAATTCATGAGAAGTTCAAATAATGGAAACCTATAGTCTTATGAGAAAGGAAGGCAATGGCTGTCCTGTTAAAGTAGAAGAACACTATGAATCTCTAAGATATTTGCTGTTAAACCTTTACCATGTTTTTCCATAAGCTCCTTTCTCTCCCTCAACATATTATATTCATCATTATTTTGCATTTTTTGCTTGTTTTAACAGATAACTTACATTAATAGACATATCTGTGAGAATTTCCCAGATTTCATACTTAAATGTATAGTTGTTGTTTTATTTACAGAAGTCAAATTTTCCCTTTTATTGAAATTTTTAATTCAGACCCGGAGGCAGTGGCCTTGCTACCTGCCCCAGTGTTCTGGGTTCTTAAATGAAAAATACACACACACACACACACACACACACACACACAGCTTTATATTTTAACGTGTGTTAAGCAGCTCAATGGTTGGGACACTTCCAAACCTCTACATGGTTAACAAAATTCCTTCCAATATTCCTGAGTTATTACTTACTAAAATCTATATCTTTGTTGTCTTAGACCCAATCATGGGGCCCCATGGTGCTACTGTTCGCCAGCTTTTACATGTTTTCTCTCTCTCTGCCCAGAACTTTACATGTTAGCTGTCTCTCTGCCCTGCACTCCTCAGATAAGGCCACTACTCTTTTACTAGCATGGTGACTCCTTTCTCCTCCCTTTGTCCCTTGCCTGGGAACCCTAAAATTTCCTTTCTCTGTGACCCTGCCCTGCCATTGTCCTCTGGAGACTTTATTTACCAGGCAAAACCAACTGGAAGAAGAGACCCTGTGTGTTATATGCAGATTCTAGTGTAATTTTGGAGACCTAATTAACATAATACAAGTGTTAGACCAACCACAACACTATTACATATCTTTTCACGATGGAAAATTATGTAAATGTGTAATGCTTTACCACAAAATATTTTAATGTGGATGTCGAAATATATAAGACTTTGTTCTTTGTGATAGGTTGAGTTAGATTGAGTGTAAAATGTTTTGAAAGTATGGTCATATTTTAAAATAACATGTAAACTTTTCAGAACTATGAAAGTGCTGGATAAGCAATGATGAAACCATTAAGAGTTGACTTTAACCTGAGATTACAGGAAAAGAACAAATGTCCATGTCATGTCTTTTTCTTCAAAGAAATATTTCCTTCATGTACAAAATAAATTCAAGAATGTATTTTTGTAATAGAAATAGTTTCTCTTCCCTGCTGAAATGATTAAGCATAAATCCACTGCTCCAAAGTTAAACAGAAAAACTTTAATGGAATCAAAGCTTATGGGTTGTTCTCTACCTGGTGTTTCTGCCTGACCTCATACCATGTCCTCTAGAGTCCAACCTCAAACTTCTACTCAGATTCTACTTCCACATTGCTATACACATCTCACCATGTGCCCTGGAATCTGCTTTTCTCTTATTCACAGTTCATTTTACACAAATAATTTTGTCTTTTTCTAGAAAATCATATACTAATCACTAATTCTATGGGTATTTTTGAATGCTAGGAAATTTTACAATGGTATATTAGTATATACAAAAACCTTTATTAAATAAAATTAATAAATGAATGCAGGTAAAACCTATTTTAATATTGGTGTGTGTGTGTGTGTGTGTGTGTGTGTGTGTGTGTGTGTGTGTGATATAGCAGGAACCAACATATTTATCCAAAATGTTTGAACTATTTCCACTAGGCCACAACTAAATTCATCCCTTTTTCACATACTACACAGATCTTTATCTCTTCTGTGTTAAGTAGAACAATTAAAATTTTCATTTGTGTGCATAGTTTGCTCATCTTTCTTCCTGTTCCACCATCATTATGAGATGAAAAAATTTTGTAAGTTTTGAATACTAGGAAACTTTACAAAGGTTATTCATATGTAAAAAAATCTTTGTTTAATAAAATAAATGAATGCATATAAACCTATTTTAATATTGTGTGTGTATGTGTGTGTGTGTGTGTGTGTATGTGTAGTATGTGTGTGTGTGAATGCGTGTGTGTGTGAAATATAGCAGGGACCAATATATTTATCAAAAATGTTTGCTTGGAGAAATTAAAGTATATATTAATAAGTTGGACTAGTTTAGCCATCTGAATATTACCCATAGAAAATACTGTTACTGCTATCACATTTGAGAAATTGATCATATTTTTTCATTACCAAAATATAGAACAGAAAGGGTCAAAAATTGTCTGGTACCATTGAAGATATATCTATATTGATAAAGTATTTGCCTTAAGTACAATAAACCATGAGTTCTATCTCCAGCATTACATGAAACATGTTTAGTGAGAATAAAGGCTATACTCAATTATAGAGAATTTAAAGTTGTTCTTGATTATATCACTCTTGGGTTGTAAGAATATTTTTAAGGAAAAAGAAAAATAAGCAAGCAAACAAATAAAAATAAAAATTAAAAATATAAACAGAATACAACTGAAAACAAGTATACATACATAATCACTATATATTCCAACATGTAAGTTATATGTCTGCAAGGTTTACAAATAAACATAATATAAGAGAAGTAATTATCTTAATTTTATAATATGACTTTGAATGTTATTTTTCTATCATAGAGAAGTTTTCCAGGCTTCCTATTTCATTGATTATAGCTTCTTTCTGCAACAGTGAGAAACATATTTTTCTTTATTTTAAAACATTTATGAATATATTTATGTTGCTATACAGATAAAATTGTTTCAGTCATCCAAATGCATATCATGCCGAAACAAACATACAAACTAGAGATTGTAATATACTACGTTTTATGTAGTACTTTAACAGAGAACATGAACTATGTAATGTATCTGCCATAAAGATTCTATTTTTTAATTGAACATTAGAAGAAATAGTTCATATGCTGATATGAGAGAAATAGGCTTTTCAGTGAATTTCTAAACACAAATCCAAATATATGGTTGTATTTTACAAAATCACTGATGTTCATGCATCAGTTATAATGACTTTTATAAAGAGCATATAGGTCTAATCAGGTGATTGAGCTGAAATATTGAAATGCCTCATTATATTTAACTTTATAATAATTTTTAAAAAAGTATAATGGGCTAAAGGAAAGAGATTATTTACTTTATATGCATTCTTTCAAAATTATGTTTCAATATTTTCAAGGTTTGATAAAAGTAAATGTACTGGAATTCAATGGCCTATCTAAAGGAAATTATTAACATTTCATAACATGTGACAAGTTACAATTGCTGCTGTTGCCTCATTATATGAACAGTAACATAAAAATCTAAATAATGTTGCTCTTATTAATATGGTTATAAGTCATAATACTACAGGTTTTAAGTTCAGAATCATTTCTCCAGCAGTACAATATCAATTTCTCCCCATACAGTTTGACCTATTACTTTTATATAAACATGCACGAGAGGAAAGAATTATCATTTATTAAATTGTTTAAGACAATATTTAAAGATTAACAAGTAGAAAATAATGAAACTTGGCTATACAAAATAATGTCAATCATTCTTTCATCTTGTCAACTTAATTATTTTCTATAGAATATTTTGTAGTTCTTTTTAACCATGTGCTTCCTAGATCTACTTATATTTCCTTAAGCTGGAAATATTCATATATGCGTATAGTGTAATTAGTACACTGAATTATAACCTTCATTTTTCAAGATCCAAAGAACAATAATCCTAGAATGAGCTATGATTTTAGAGTGTTCTTTCTAAAAATCACATAATTTCAGTGAAATAACAGTAAGGGAAGTGCCTTTAAGGGATACTGAGCGCATGAAGCTATCTTCCCTGGATAGAGTTAAGTGCTTTTGTAAAAGGACGCTGTAAAGAATCAATTCAATGATTTTGTATTTATTTTTCTAAGAAATAAAATTATGCTCAAATGCACATTCACTAATGATGATAAACGAAGACAAATATGCCTCCCTCTTCAAAGAAAACAATAAAGTGAACTTCCTTAGATAGAACCCGAACAGAGTGTATGTTTTCGATGAATAATTCCCAATTCAGTATCATCTACGTATTTGGCCTTTAGGAGAACTTCATTTGTGACAGTTTCTATTACGATTTGACTTCAGTATTGGCCAGGTCTCACAACTTTACCTGTAGAAATTTTCTAACCACATTTTATATGTAATTATACTCAGAGAAAACTAAATATTGTGAATCTTTGTCCTTAATCTGAAGAAGCCAATTTGTCTCACACATTGCTTTGATTCCAGCACTTTAAACCACTTTTGCTTATGTACAGAATTAGTTACACAAATTAGGCTAAAGGGAAACACAATTAATTTATCCATCCCTAATGGTAGAAAGCTTTGACAATACTAATTTAGATCATTTCAAACCAAAAGACTACCTAGAAGCAAAGAAGCAATTACTTTCCAATTGCTGACAAATACAGTAATCACTTTATCAATGGCATGGTCCACTTAAGTGGAAGAGTGGGCTGCACAAGGCATACTCTCATTGACCTAAATAGTCCTGTGGCAACTATCATCTAGAAAACTGAGCTCTCTAAACTATAATAAAGTTTTGTAAAACTGCCATGATATTTAAACTTAGGTTTACCACATATGAATATATAGGAATACATATAAAGAAAATGACATTATACACTGTGCTGTCTAGTTTATTGTCAACCTGATATACATAAAATCATTTGGAAAACTTACCCTGACTTGAGACAATACCCCACCAGTCTGTCCAACAAAGAGCATAGATGGCCGTTAAGCCACAGAAGGCATGAAAATCCTAGAATGGAATGAGTCATGAGAAAGCATGTGCTTTGGCACCTTGTGGTAGGTTCAGAATTCCTGAAGAGGGGCCAGGAGAGACTATTGGTGATGTTTGAGCAAATGCAGAGGATAACCCCCTGCACTATGGGATGACTAACAAGGATGATAACTCAACCCAGACTAAGCTTAAGAGACCAGTTGTATATCCTATGACTAGCAGCCCCAGGATAATCTGACTGACTGACCATGCCCTTTGGCTTTGAGAAGATTGTGATTGAGAGTGCTTTCCAGACATTAGACATTGAGATATTTAACTCTTTGATTTTGCATTTCCTTTGTTCAGATTTTGACTGGGCCCTCATTCTTTCTTCTTAGCAGGAAGAAAATATTTAAATTAATTTTTATTTATTGGAGCCTGCAAATGACAGCCTCTAGAATTTTGTTTAGAATTTCGAATATTACCAAGGCTGAATATTTTTAAGAGAGTTTGAGGTTTTAGAGAGACATTGAATATTTTAAAAAGACTAAAGTTTTAAAGACAAATGGTACTTTAAAGTTATATATTCTTTATATTGTGATGTTGATATTATTATGTGATCTTGGGATTAAAGAAAAAGGAAAGTTTATGATTTAACAGTGACATATTTGTTCAGGTGAATTGGCTAAGTTTAAATCAACTTGGCACAAGTTGAAGCCATTTGCAAAAGGGGACCTCAGCTATGAGAATGTGTCCAACCAGATTGCCCGTGAGCAAGTCTTTGCTGTTTTTGCTTAATTGATGTTTTATGGGGGAGCACTCAACTGACTATGGATGGGGCTACCTCATAGATGGTGGTCCTGGGCACTATAACAAAAACAGACTGAGTGAGCCATGGGGTTCAAGACACAAAGGATCCCCTCTCAAGGTTTCTGCTTCACTTGGTGCCATGATTTCTTCAGTGAATTGTTGGGTCTCGCCCGCCATCCTCTGAGCATTGTGTTGTGCCCCTTACAGGCACGCTGGGGGTTGCTCCCTGGATCAGTCGGAGTGCAGCAGATCAGCTGGAACACAGCGTCCTCAGACCGCCCACTGTCAACGCCCACTCGTCGCCCGGACCAACCACCAATGTAGTCACACCTACCCGATTGGACCCGCCTTCTGGACACAGCTCCGCTGAGGATCGGACTGTGCCATTGGGACATGGAACATTAAGCCATGCGGCTCTGGGACTGAGAGACACTCAGCGGAGACAATGGGACACGCAGGAGAGGGTTGGGTTCTCCCGCGTGTAATCAATAAATAATAATAATCTTTCTTGCAGNTCATCTCTTATTTCAGGAAGCTTAGCTCTACAGTGCGAACCCACCACAAGATGTTTTCTGCCCACGCAGACATGGCTCCAGTCTGCGTGGCGCAGAAACACTACAGTGAATTCTGAAAAGATTACTTTAGATAATAAACTATGATATTGAAGTAGAAATGAAAGAAGTTGCTTTTGGTTGCAATGTTTAATCACTGCAATAGAAATATAATTTAGGCATAGTATATTGAGTATAAAAATAACTAAAATATATTTCATAATATGTACAAGCCAGTAAATGCCAGCAAAAAGCAGACACATTCCTTGGGCTGTTTAGGCAGTATCACATAGTCATATGCTGCCCTCAACTTCTTTTCTCTATATGTTTAGTAAAAGTTTGGCAGGATCATCTTTGAGGACAATGGTAGCTCTCTAATATCCAAAGCTATCTTGTCAGTGATGCTGATGCCAAAAATGTAATTTATTATACTTTATATATTTCAAAAAACCATAAAATTAATATGAAGTGATTATAATTATTAAAAAGAAGATTACCAATTAAATATCCATGAACTATCCACTTTATTGGAAAAAATATGTAGGGATTCTTATAGCATATTTTAGTGATTATGGCACTTTAGTTGAACTTATAATATAATCATGGGTATTTCTAAGGGTGAACCCTAACAAATTAATTCCAGTTTTCCTAATTGAAGAATTTGCATATTTTTTTAGTTAAAAGTAATACCACAGCTTAATATATTCCTAGTTTTGCTTCTCAACATTCTGGCTACAAATTTATATTTGAATTTTACACAGATTTGGTGGATTGCAGAGAAAAAATGAACAATTGGGTAGGAAATTGTGATATGGAAAGGATATGTGATCAGCCAGGAGAGGAGAAACCATTACCAAAATATATTGTATGAAAAAGTATTTTAATAAGCCTAGATATTACCCCACCCCCCTTTGAGTAGATTTTGCAGATCTATGATGTTGTACTATCTTATGGTGGTGTTATATTCATAAATAGATAACTTCTTCATCATTAATGATGATCCTATAAGAATTCCTAAAATTATATCAGTGATAATTAAGCTCTTTTACAGTGGGACTACTATTATATCCTTTTCTGATAGTCAAAACTGCAATGAGAATCCTTCTAGTCTCCCTTGTATCACCACCTAATGGCTTTTAGTTAATAACCTGACATTCTACTACTCAGAGCACATTCCAAGAGATTGTAAAACCATGAACAAAAGATCATAAACAGGGAACTAACAATTTATTATAGGTTATAGGACAAAATGTAAAATATTGACTGGGTTTTTCTATACAAAACTTCATTAATAACTTAGTTAAAGTTTTTAACTTTCAATGAACCTGTGGAGCTGTGACAGATGATGAATGTTTAGCCAGATAATTACTGGTAATGGACATGCATGTAAACATTTGTTGTTTTAAACTTCTTATTTGATTTATGATTTGAATTTGTGTGAACGTATGATAAACTTTTATAACATGTGATCATATATTGTGAAAGATGTATAAGGGCTGAGGACAATGAGAAGAGTCAGAACTGAAGAAAAGGAGAACTATGTAGGCAGATATGTACAGAACTATTTTTAGAACAGAACTGAGGATAATTTCTTTTTAGTCAGGACAGAAGAGAATCTTTTACTCAGAACTGAACTCAAGAAGAACTTAGAAGTACAGGTATAACTTTGGGAGAAAAGGCGTTGAGAGTAACATCATTGTTGTGACATCAGAGCAGGAGGAGAGAGCAGGATTAGGGCAATGCAGAGTGAAATAAATTAGAAACTATGAGATAACATAAAAACAAAAAACAAAACAAAACAAAACAAAACAAAACAAAACAAAACCCTAAGAGAGTAATATGCACAATGCAGGGGAAAAGCTGGAGAGAGCAGAAGGAGCAGGCAGGCTTCTCCTTACCACGGGACAGAACAGGTCTTTTCTTAATATAAGGCAAGCATACTCTTATCAAAAAAAAAAAATCAATCAAACAAACAAACAACAACAACAAAAACAAAAACAAAGCGTTCTTCTTACAAACTTGGAATTAATTCATTTAGCAATAAAAGGGTAGAAGTGTTTTCTTTCTCTATGCAATAAAGATTCCAGCTCATTTTTCATCCAGGAAGAGTGAGTTTTTTCTGAACTGGTGCTTAATCTATGCTCAAAATGAATATGCAAGTATGGATGTGTGTGTATATATATTTGTGAGAATGTATGCAAGGTGGGCCCAACTGGTCTGAATGGATATGTATAAATGTGCACGTGTGAATCTGTATATGAACTTATATGAGTTTATGCAAATTTGCTTATGCAAAAGATTTTCCTTCTGTGAGCTTGATTCTCTTCTCCTGGCTCAATAGAAGTTCATTGCTCCAAACTTTCCCCTAGCCCAACAAGCAAGAGGCATCCAGACAAAAGGGAAAAGCCTCTAGCAATTAATCCTTTACTTAATCTCCTGCTGTTTCAGGATGAGATACTAAGTGCCAGAGACTTCAGTTTCTGGCCCCAGAGAAACACAGAAGGCAGGTGAGCTACAGTAGCAAAATAACTTTGACTTAGATAAGCAAACTTTTATTATTAGACATCAAGCCTAAATATCTCATAAAGACAAAGTCTTACCCTGCACTGATGCTCTTCCCTCTCTGCTGCCTCAAGAAGGACTGACAAGGAAAAAGATCCAGCCAGGTCTGAAATCCCTGGCAATTTCCCTAGCTAAATCCAGGAGATAGCCAAAATCACTGATGTCATGCCCCATATAAAAATGTCCTGTAATGTATTTTAGTATGTAAACTATTAAATTATTCTTATACAATTTAACTTTTCATTAAATAACTTTTACTTTGCTATACAGTGTAGATATCATCTGTGAAATTCTAAATTCATATGTATCTCACAATACATAACCCATTATAGATAGTAACTGCATGTTCATTTAGTAAATTATTTGGATATTTTCTGCCATGTAATCATATAATGCAGAAAGCATACAAAGCCATTGGATATGGATTATCCAATATGAATATCCACTATGAAATATCTAGAAGAAAGCAGGTCTTGAAAGGCTTCTACCCTCTCATATTTTCAGATGTCTATGGCAATGGGAATTCTCAATTGTTACCAGATAATTATCTCTCTCTTTCCTTTCACTGAAAATAGATTTTATTCTTATATAATATATCATAATTCTGGTTTTCCTTCCCTTTACTATCCCCAGCTACCCCCTCCTATCGTACCATTCTGATCTACTCCATTTCTGTATCTCATCAGAAAAAAATCTAAAAGATTATTATTGTAGCCACCAGCAGCTATGTAGGTTTACCTGGAAGAAAAGCTGGGGATGGAATAGAATGTCCCGACAAGAGAAATAAGAAGCCAAGACAAAGTTCTCTGATCAAGGCTCAAATTTTAATATACAGCTCTGAATATATATATATATATATATATATATATATATATATATATATGGGAAAAATTAGTGACTTATCCCTTTGTTTAGGCTGGATTCTGTTGCTCATTTCTGCTGGCTTGAGTTTCAAAATAACCTCAGTATGTGGTCAAGGCACAATAGGAAATGCAAATATGGCAAGGTCAGGCACTGACTCCAGTCAGGTTGTAAAACCTTTGGGAAGTTTGTTTAGCCAATATGATCAAACAAAAACTTATATATGGGAATTAGACCAAACAAACAAGCAAGAAAAGATCCTAAAACTAGGCACATGAAACAGATCTACTATTTTCATATTCAGGAATTCCACAAAACAAACAAACAAAACATTAAACTGGAAACTATGATAAGTATTCAGTGAACCAGTAGGGTAAAAAGAGAGAAGAAAATTTATAAAAATAAAATAAAAAATAGAAAGTAATAATATAGTGAAAAGAATTAAAGAAGCATCATGCCATCTTTTTTTTTATTAGATATTCTCTTTATTTACATTTCAAATGCTATCCCGAAACTTCCCTATACCCACCCCCTGCCCCTGCTCCCCTACCCACCCACTCCCACTTCTTGGCCCTGGCCTTCCCCTGTGCTGGGTCATATAAAGTTTTGCAAGACCAAGGGGCCTCTCTTCCCAATGATGGCCGCTTAGGCCATCTTCTGCTACATATGCAGCTAGAGACACGAGCTCAGGGGGTACTGGTTAGTTCATATTGTTGGGAGCACCCAAAGAACTCATTGAGTTCCTCTTCTGCTGGCCACATACTGAAAGGCATGAAACTTACACTTAACAGTGGCTTGTTCACTTCAGTAACAATATTTGGGAGAAAGAATATTTTCATTTAAGAGATTATAAGTTGCAGATAGCTTATGGGTTAGGGATGAAATCATCTGTCTACTTCTTCTCTGAGTGATAGGACCACATTTGTTGCATGTCCATGAAAGTTCTGTGCTGGACCCAGCAGTCTTTTCTATATTCACAAAGGCTTTGATCATCTGGTTTAGAGGCTTTGGTTTTCATGGCTATTTTCTTCTGTTCACATTCTCTTTTTCTGGGTTTCTTTAGCCCTGTGAGGTGGAATCCCATGGCAACATCCTACTTAGGACAGGTGTTCCAAAACTTCTCACTGTCATTGGCAGGTAATTCTCAGGGAGTCTAGCAAGCAGTGGGAAGAAAGGGAGGAAGAAGAAACTTTGAGAGGTTTTATGGGTGAATTTGATAATTGATGCACATTGCATTTTTTTAGTTTATTGCTTGAAATTTATGAGCAACTGGTGGATATGTAGGAAACACATGAAGATAACCTGTACATTGGTAAACACTTAACAATTTATTAAATACAGAGTATGTTTTCAGAGACAGATAATAAATGAATCTTCTTTCCAATACATGTTCTTCCATTCATTCAAATCCTTATTCTTTTAAAAATTAGAGTGAGAAAAGTAGATTATATATATATATATATATATATATATATATATATATATACACATATATACGTGTGTGCTGTATATAAAGTTAGAAAATAATATGAATGTAATGAAACAAATATTTTATCACTTCAAAGCTTTGAATAGAGAACCAAATAGTTATGTAAAATAGTAGTTATTAATTAACCTATTTAGGAGCATACTCAAGGGAATGTACACACCGATGTTTGGTAGCCATTTTTGAGACATTATATGTCAGCCTAAAAGAGGGGGGAAATACTTCTTCTATTTTAAATCATTTGTAATTCTCAAGGTTAGGCTGCACATTAGTGCAAATGACTAAGGAAAAAGAATGCATCGTTCTTATCTGGAGTTAACAGTTGAATATGTTGACATGTTGAAAGAATGGATTCATTTTTACTTTCAATTCAAAGGTCAAAGACAGAAAACTCTCAAATCCCAAAACAACTTAGTAATTTTGGTTTAGACTTCCATAATGTGTCCTGAAAGGTCATGCTGTGTTTCCATAATGAGTACAGACACAATAACTTCTGCCATGTTTTGAGTTAGGTCAACTGAACCACTATAAGGGTTTAAATATTAAGGAATTTGGAAAATGAATAGGAATCATTTGACAATTTTTGATATTATAGAACAACAATTAAAATACTATATCTTTAAAGATAAGTATCACTATTATCAAGCTAATAATTCTTATCTATTTAAAAATACATTATATCCTTATCTGTATTGTCTCAATATACTTGGGGAGATTTCTTGCAAGCCTTCATAATAAGAATAGTTTTTTTTTTACCACATTTACATAAAATTAGTGTATATTTTATTGTTTCTTATAGCGAAGTGCAATAGATTTTCCATAACTCAAGCTCTAGGATATATCCTGTACTGGCACCTGCACTCATGTGTCCATACTAACACAGATTCTCTCTCTCTCTCTCTCTCTCTCTCTCTCTCTCTCTCTCTCTCTCTCTCTCTCTCTCTC
>NC_034602.1:69755442-69763709 GCF_900095145.1 Mus pahari
AGAGAGAGAGAGAGAGAGAGAGAGAGAGAGAGAGAGAGAGAGAGAGAGAATTGAATAGAGTTCCAAATTCATTTCAAATAAACCATTAAATTTTGAAATCTTAATTTGTATGAGTCTCAGAGTAATACTGTAAGATAGGTAAATATTATTTTCCAGGTGTCTTTTTAGCAAAAGAGCAAAAAGGTCACATAGACAAATGGATGTGGTTATTACATAATTCTGTATTTGTGGTGACTGTATATTTTCAAGAAACAATTTAGATATATTGGAACTAGAAAATAATATACTGAGTGAGGTAACTCAGACCCAAAAGGACATGCATGGTATGTAGTCACTTATAAGTAGATATTAGCAAAAAGAAAATGTGCCAAATATACAAGATACAGCCCACAGAACTCAAAAAGTTCAACAAGCTGAAGGGTCCAAGTGAAGATGCCGCAGCCCCACTTAGAAGGGAGAAGAAAGCAACCACAGAGGAGGGAGGGACCTAGGAGGGAAAGGGGATGGGGGGGAGCCTAGAGGGGAATATGATCAGGTATTGGGTCGGGCAAAATGACTGAAATTCCTGCTGGCCAGCAGAAAGAAAGGAAACATGCAACCTCCTCAGGAGGTAGGAAGTTGGGGGACCCTACAGAATGTACCAGAGACCTGGGAAGTGAGAGACTCTCAGAACTCAAAGAGAGGGACCTTAGATGGCATGTCCTACATTGGGGAGAGGGAACTTGTAGAGCCCACCTCCAGAAAAACACAGGACATCAAGTGAGGAATGGGGTTGCCATCACACAGTCAATTCTCTGACCTAAATTGTTCCTGTCTGAAAGAGCTGCAGGGATGGAAATGGAGAGGATCCTGAGTAAAAGAAGGTCTAGCAACATACCCAAAGTGGGATCCAGCTCAAGGAGAGGCCCCAAGACCTGGCATTATTACTGAGGCTTTGAGAGCACACAAAAAAGGGCATATTATGACTGCCCTCCCCAAGACCCAACAAGCAGCCGGAAGAGTCAGATGCAGATATTTGCACCCAATCAATGGACAGCAACTGCTGACCCCTGTGGTTGAATTAGGAGAAAACTTGAAGAAACTGAGGAGGAAGGAGCCACAGAGGCTCATGTTCCACTATGTTCATATCTGCCTTATTTGTAATAGCCAGAAGCTGAAAACAACCTAGTAGTTCCATGACAGAAGAATGGATACAGAAAATGTGATTCATTTATGCAATGGAATACTACTCAGCCATTAAGAATGAGGACATCCTGAGTTTTGCAGGCAAATGGATGGAACTAGAAAATATCATCCTGAATGAGGTATCTCAGACCCAAAAGAACATGTATAGTATGTACTCACTAATAAGTAGCTATTAGCCAAAATAGAAAAAGAAAAAGGAAAAAAAGCAAACAAACAAAAAAACTTTACAGAATACCCAAGATACAGTTCACAGAATTCAGAAACCTCAACAAACTGAAGTGCCCAAGCGAGGACACCTCAGTTCCACTTGGGAGAGAAGAGAAAGCACGTTATAGTTTTTAAGTTTATAAAATTAGATGTTGTATTAAATAGTTAAAGTATACATTGACAGAATAAAATGCATTACTACATTTAAAATATTTAATGATTGTGTCAGAGGTATAGTTAGCATCATATAATGTATGTGTTTTCAAGATTTTATACTAGCGAAATCCAGAGTCTAGTTTGAACCAGAAGCAATCTCAAGATAAAGAGATGAAAGACAATGAGAAAATTAAAGGATATATGTATATATATATGTATATATATATATATATATATATATATATATATATATATATTTAATGTTAAAAAATTAATTTGTATAGTTTAGGAAATACAATAAAATTTATAAATTTATTTAAAATTTTTGAGGCACTATGATTTTCAAAGTAAGACACTGAATTGCAGAATATGTTTGATGAGAAAAAAGTATGAACATATGCCTCATGCTATAGGTAACTCTTCTTAGAAAAAATTACAAAGGCAGAAAACCTTAAAGAAAAGGAAAAGACCACACAATTAGAGTTCAAAGTTTGACCATTATTTATACATGTAGGGAACCAAAGTGAGTAGTAACTAAGGAAGCCATTCATATTTATGCCCATGAACCATCAGCAGGGCATACACTGAAAATGAGAAGAGTGGCAGACAGAATCCTATTGACATGTGATTGCCTTCAACACTAAAGGAATTCCACTTTCCATATTAAGATTTTCTAAAACATTGAGCAAAATACTTAGTAACTATCTCATGTTGAGTCTCCTTATTTAAAATTTATTCTGTGAGCTTTTTGTGAGGTTATTGTACAGATAAAATAAAGAAAAATAAAAAATAATCTTAATGGAAATTTCTTATTTTTAAAATTTTTTTTCTCTTGGCAGCTTACTTTATTTTAATCAGTGTTTTGATACATGCAGATCTATGTCATTTATTTCCACTCCTGCATAGCATTCTATTGTGGGGATAAATCAAAACTCTTTATCCAACATCCTACTGAAAAGCAGTGTACAGTTCTTTTTAATTTTTTAAATTTTTTTATTGGTTATTTTATTTATTTACATTTCAAATGTTATCCTCCTTCCCAGTTTCCCCTCTGGAAACCACCTATCCCACCCCCTCCTCCTGTTTCTATGAGGGTGTTCCCGTACCCACCCACATACTCCTGCCTCACCTCCCTAGCATTCCTCTATGCTGGGTCATGAAGCCTTTACAGGACCAAGTGCCTCCCTCCCACTGATGCCAGATAATGCCATGCTCTTCTACATATGCAGTTGGAGCCATGGGTCCCTTCTTGTGTATTCTTTGGTTGGAGATTAAGTCCTTGGTACCTCTGGGGTTTCTGGTTCACTGATATTGTTGATCTTCATATGGGATTGCAAACCCTTTCAATTCTTTCAGGACTTTCTCTAACTCCTCCATTGGGAACTCCAGGCTCAGTCCAATGATTCTCTGAAAGCAACCTCCTCTGTATTTGTCAGTCTCTGGCAGAAGCTCTGAGGAGACACCTATATCAGGCTCCTGTCTGAAAGCAATTCTTGGCATCCACAGTAGTGTCTGAATTTGGTGGCTGTATATTAGATGGATCCCCAGGTGGGGCAGTCTTTGGATGGCCTAGAGTGGATTCATTCCATAACGAATATGGTTTCATTTAGCATATGGCAAAATAAAACTTTAAAGTTTCAAAACATAGAAAATTGGTGGGTTGTATCTAAAAGTTTTCAAACCATCTTTCTTTTTTTCCCAATTTTTATTAGGTATTCACTTCATTTACATTTCAAATGTTATCCCCAAAGTCCCTATACCCTCTCCCCCTGCTCCCCTACCCACCCACTCCCACTTCTTCACCCTGGTGTCCTCCTGTACTGGGGCATATAAAGATTGCAAGACCAAGGGGCCTCTCTTCCCAATGATGGATGACTAGGCCATCTTCTGCTACATATGCAGCTAGAGACATGAGCTCTGGGGGTACTGGTTAGTTCATATGGTTGATCCACCTATAGGATTGCAGACCCCTTCAGCTCCTTGGGTACTTTCTCTAGATCCTCTATTGGGGGCCCTGTGTTCCATCAGATAGTTGACTGTGAGTATCCGCTTCTGTGTTTGCCAGGCACCAGCATAGCCTCACAAGAGACAGCTATATCACCGTCCTTTCAGCAAAATCTTGCTGGCATATACAATAGTGTCTGCGTTTGGTGGCTNATTTTGGGATGGACCCCTGGGTGGGGCAGTTTCTGGAAGGTCCATCCTTTCNTCTCAGCTCCAAACTTTGTCTCTGTAACTCCTTCCATGGGTGTTTTGTTTCCAATTCTAAGAAGGGGCAAAGTGTCCACATTTTGGTATTCATTTTTCTTGAGTTGCATGTGTTTTACAAATTGTATCTTGGGTATTCTAAGTTTCTGGGCTAATATCCACTTATCAGTGAGTGCATATCATGTGAGTTCTTTTGTGATTGGGTTACCTCACTCAGGATGATACCGTCAAGATCCATCCATTTGCCTAGGAATTTCATAAATTCATTGATTTTAATAGCTGAGTAGTACTCCATTGTGTAAATGTACCACATTTTCTGTATCCATTCCTCTGTTGAGGTACATCTGTTTTTTTTCTAGCTTCTGGCTATTATAAAAAAGGCTGCTATGAACATAGTGGAGCATTTTCTTATTACCAGTTGGAACATCTTCTAGATATATGCCCAGGAGAGGTATTGCTGGATCCTCTGGTAGTACTATGTCCAATTTTCTGAGGAACCACCACTGATTTCCAGAGTGGTTGTACAAGCTTGCAATCCCACCAAAAATGTAGGAGTGTTCCTCTTTCTCCACATCCTCGCCAGCATCTGCTGTCACCTGAAATTTTGATCTTAGACATTATGACTGTTGTGAGGTGAAATCTCAGGGTTGTTTTGATTTGCATTTTCCTGATTATTAAGGATGTTGAACATTTTTTGAGGTGCTTCTCAGCCATTCAATATTCCGCAGTTGAGAATTCTTTGTTTAGCTTTGTGCCCCATTTTTAATGGGGATATTTGGTTTTCTGGAGTCCATCTTCTTGAGTTCTTTATATATATTGGATATTAGTCCCCTATCTGACTTAGGATTGGTAAAGATCCTTTCCCATCTGTTGCTGGCCTTTTCATCTTATTGACAGTGTCTTTTGCCTTACAGAAACTTTGCAAATTTATGAGGTCCCATTTGTCAATTCTCAATCTTGAAGCACAAGCCATTGCTGTTCTATTCAGGAATTTTTCCCCAGTGCCCATATCTTTGAAGCTTTTCCCCACTTTCTCCTCTATAAGTTTCAGTGTCTCTGGTTTTATGTGGAGATCCTTGATCCACTTAATCTTGACCTTAGTACAGGGAGATAAGAATGGATCAATTCCCACTCTTCTGCATGATAACTGCTAGTTGTGCCAGCACCATTTTTTGAAAATGCTGTCTTTTTTCCACTGGATGGCTTTAGCTCCCTTGTCAAAGATCAAGTGACCATAGGTCTGTTTTCTTCATTCTTTTGTTCTTTCTTTTTCCTTCCTGGTTTGAATTTTTGGTGAAGTTTACTATATATTTATTCCAACTATTCCATATATATATACATTTATATTACATATACATATATATATAAAACATATATATTCCATATATATATATATATATATATATTACATATATATGCAAATCATAACATGCAGGGATAACCCTACAACTGCACTGGAAAATAATTCTCAGCAGAGAATATTTTAATATACATGATAACATGATTCTTCTTCAATTGGATTAATGTCTAACTCACATTAGGATATATTTCATTATTTAGACAATATTTATTGCTAATTGTTAGTGAATTATATATGTCATATGTTGGATTATATGCCTTTAAAAATATTACATTTAAATCTCAGCCTTACAATCTCTTGACCTTATTTTCAAATAGATAAGACCAAAGATAACACAATAAGAAAAATAGACTTCATCCAATCTTCAGTTGAGGGGCATCTGGGTTGTTTCCAGTTTTTGACTATTATGAGTAAAGCTACTATGAAAACAGTTGAGCAAGTATCCTTACAGGCTTATACCCAAAGGTGAGCTTTCACTTGAGTTTTTGATCTTAGACATTTTGACACTGGAGGTGGAATATCAGAGATGTTTTGATTTGCATTTCCTAGGTGACTAAGGACATTGAATATTTCTTTAGAGTTTCCTCTGTTGAGAATTCTTTATTTCTCTTTGTTACCCCAGTTTTTAATTAGGTTATTTGGATTGTTTGATATCTAAATAAGAAATAGAAAAATAAAAAAAGAAAGTCACCTTAATATCAAACATAGTGAGCTTCAAAACAATTGATTTCTTATTTTAAGATTATTTATAAGCACAAAGAAAATAGAGTATGACAAATGAAGAGCTGAATGCACTGCAAAGGAAAGAAAGTCAAACATTCACACCAGACTACCAAAAAGTATGTAGGGCAAAGGCGAGTCTCTTTACCTAGCACATCCCTTCTGATAGCTTGACTTAGTGTCTTAGGCTCAAATTATGATGCCATGGCAATCCTGGAAAATTGACCTAATTTGTGAGACTCTTTTCAGAATAGATAACATTCTCTTGTTGATCACATGGGTATAGAAATAGTGCAGTCCCACAAGGAACAACTGAATCATGAATGTCACACTGTGAAGACATTCATTCAAGTCCTTCATCTTCATTCTGAGTCCATTGTGCTGACCCTGTGAGATGGATGACAAAGTAGGCATTACAGAACGCATCTAAGAAACTCCTCTTGATTTATATAGAAATCTTTACTTTTTAACTCCAAACTAGATGATTATAGTAAAAAAGGAATAGTTAATTAAATACAAAATATATTAACTAAAAAGCCAAAAGTAAAAGATCAAACCTTGTGCATCTGAACTATTAATTTTCAAATGAGAATAGAAAAGGAATAATATTAAAGTGGGGCTAAATGCCACATGTTCTAAGTTCCTTTTGTGAATGACAATCAATGTAAATAATATTTTCAATAAACATCTGCCGAATGAAGGGACAATCGAACCTATCACCCTTGTACTTTTATCTATTTTTTAAATGTAAAATGAAGTCTCAGTAATGCTTTGTAAATATCACAAATTCGATTTTAAACAAATGCCATGAACGTGTGGCCTATCAGTGCTGTTCTTGCAGAGCTACACATTTAAAATTGTTTTATTTACCTTTTCTGCTGGGTAAGAATAGATTCTAGTTATAAGTAATCAAGTGATCAATACTATGAGGGATTTTTAATTCTTTTGTTCAGATATATAGTTGTTTCTATGATTCTTAATGAAACAAGTCAATATGTATCCACAATGCATGCCCTGGAATTTAGCCTCCATATATCAATGGTGATATAAGGGCAGAAACTAAGAATTCACCATTGTGAGTATATCACATGCATGTAAGTGAAGGACTTTTTCACCCATTTTGTAGAAGTTTCATTTGTAGCATAATCATTATAGATAGTGCTTATAAATTTAAATAATCAATGTATATACATCAGGTACATATGCAATATATTAACTAGATTGAATTGTTAATATTATTTGATTAAAAATGCCATTTTGTTTCAAGTTGAACTAGTCTCTCTAGCTAAACATGAAGCTAAAAGAGGTCAAAATGTCACTTGAAGAGAAATTTTCACTTTATCCATTTCTTCTTCCTCAGTATGTATGTCTTATTCCATGATCACAGTATTACAAAAAATAACTGAACAGAACACTGATTGCAAGCCATCATCAGGATGTTTCCTATGTGCAGTGACTAGGCAGGAAATTTTCATTTCATACACCATTTGAGACTAGCTGCAGTGATTTCCCAAAAGTCAGTAGGCTTAGGAAAGTTAATGATGAAGAAAAACATTTGTTTTTGTTACTTCGAGAAAGTACCTGACTGTTTAAAACTTGAAACTCTCTAAGTTAGTTTGCCATGGCAAAGTGTAAGTTTTCTTATTATTTTACTCAATAGAATTATTTTCCAATATACATAAGAAAATGCCACTAAAAATGATAAAATTATACCAAGGCTCATACATAAAATGTATGTGATATGCAATAGTACACTAATTAATTCAAATTGTCTCTAACTAAAAATAGTTTTATTTAGTAACTATTTACTTCACTATGATAACAAAAGGTCAAAAGCAAAATTGTATTTATGATTCTGAGCTATGATTGTTGAGCAGATGAGTACAGGTACAATTGGTTGTTTGCAGTGCTGATGGAAAGGGTCACCTTATCCTAAGTCCCAGGCAGCTATCTAGTCATGATTGTAAAAATCCCCTCATTAGAGTACTTTGTAATTAAGCTTGGAGAATTAATAAATTAGGTGAGCATTTATTAGTTTTTTTTTTTTTTTTTTTAATTCTGTTGTTCCCAAGGTAGGGTTGGTTTATCACTACAAATCACCTCAAGCTTAGGTACAAATGTTTAATCTACTTATAGTTATAGACAAACATAACAGTCATGAAGTGGTTTCAAGTAAATACAATTTTACTTTCACATTTATTTTATGTTCCTTTAAAGATATTTCTTTCTAACTTTTATATATCCTAATTAAAATATATCTGCACCATTTACACTCTTCCCGTTCATTCATCCTTCCAGTCTTTCACAAGTCTTCTTTCTTGAACTCCTTTTATGCTTTTCCACTTTCAAAATAACACTTTCAAATTGACTGTGGTGGGAATCAATATCTCTCTCTCTCTCTCTCTCTCTCTCTCTCTCTCTCTCTCTCTCT
>NC_034602.1:69763779-69774937 GCF_900095145.1 Mus pahari
ACACACACACACACACACACACACACACAACCCACAGGCATACAGCACACACAGCACACACATACACATACACATGCGCACACACACACACACACACACACACACACACACACTGCACACTGCTTTTATTGGTTGCTTGTAGTTGTATGTATAAGGGTGGGACCCTGTGAGATGATCCCTCTTCCATGTTCAATTATCTATTGTCACTGCTCTAGTTCTGGTCTAATTTGTGTGACAATTTCTAGGACAAAATGCTTTCCAGCAAATATCCTGATTTTTGTTTTTGTGTTTTTGCTTTTGGCTTTCAATTTTTCCACCTACTCTTATGTAATATTCCTGAAACCAATGATAAAAATGCTGTAATCTTGATTGCCAATTTTTACAAACCTGTTCAGATCTTGTCTGTGGGATGAGGCATCTGAAAATAAAAGTGGAGCAGAGTACAGTTTAAAGCTTTAAACTATGTTACTTCAGTTTTAGAGTACTTATACACAAAATTGAAACAAAGAAAATAACAATTCAAGGAAAGTGACTTGAGTTCAGAAATACATGATCTGAAAAATATGTAAACAAATGCCATTAAGCACATACTAAATACTGGCAGCAGTCCTTTTCCGGAACATTTCTCATGACAGACCTATTTATATAAAATTGCCTAGAATATACTATATATTATATATTGAAAATTATGTAAGCAAAACAGGAAGCCATGTCCAGATTCAGGGTACAATGACCAGATTGAGTTCTATAGCTGTTTTGACACCCAATAAGAATGAACATGTCTTATAAATTTAATATAAATGTTTGTCACAGGTGGTACTAAATCATGTCCAAGAACAATCCAGTGAACAAAATGTCCCTGAGGATAAAGGATTTCCACATTTACATTGGGAGTCTCTCTCACAGTTATCCAAGACATTGTTCACCATGACTCATTCTTTTGATCATGTTCCACCTGTGGATGTATACATTGATACATTGAGACTATGCTGCACTCAATTCTTAGATCTCTGGATTGTATCCACTTCATGTTTTCTGTGAGTGCCTTCATTTTCTCTATATAGAGAAGCTTCCTTTGCTATGGATTGATAGCTACATTTATCTGTAGATATAAAAATAAAACATATAGTTAGGATTTAGTCTTGTCTAACAAAGTGGTGTTAGTAGATTTGCTCTTAAGATCTATGATGTCTTTAGCCCTGGGAGTTGGCTAGATTTGTAGTCCAGCCTTTATTTTCCTCCTGTTCTGTGGTCTGTAAATCCAGTAGAATGCTGTTAATTACCAACGACATGTGATTACCACTTAGGGTACCTCTGTTGTCTTGTCACAATAGTCAGTGCTGTGGTTCATCGATGTATCAGATCATGCTATTAATTGCCTACCTCTGTTAAAGCTTCCATAGCACTTTTTGTTCCTATGCTAACTAGACCTCAGGAGGGACAGTTTTCAATCATATTCACTATGAATAATTTTGAGTTCTGTTTCCTAATTGATCTGTGTTTTCAGAAGTAGGGACTGACCTTTAACCTCTTAGAGGTAACCAGAAGCAATAGCATTGGTTTATTATTTTGGAAGTCACTTGGGCTATGCTGACCAACTATTATAAAGGAGATTTCTTGTGTCTGATTATTTGAATTTTATTAGTCCAAGGTTTGTAGGAGAAGACTGTCAGTCCAAGAGGCATGACCTATATACATATATGCATGTTATGTATATTTTAGGTAGACATAAACTAAAATGATTTCTTAACACAACTTTAGGATTATTTGCCCTTCCTCTTCCCCATCCTCCTATCAATTCCTATTTCTTGTCTCCTGCTACTGCCCTCAAAATCCTCACTTCCCTCAAGTCCCCCCGTTTTTATAATTGGATATTTTCTTTAATTAGATTTAAATATTATCCCCTTTCCTGGTTCTCCTGCCCCTGGAAACCCCCTATCCCATTCCCCCTCCCGCTGCTTCTATGAAGGTGTTCCTCTACCCACCCACCCACTCCTGCTTCCCCACCCTCAATTCCCCTACACTGGGGCATCTATTGAGCCTTCATAAGACCAAGGTACTCTCCTCCCATTGATGACTGACAAGGCCATAAATGAATTAATGGGATTCTCAGGCAAATGGATGGAACTAGAAAATATCATCCTGAGTGAGGTAACCCAATCACAAAAGAACTTACACGGTATGCACTAACTGATAAGTGGATATTAGCCCCAAAGCTCTGAATACCCAAAATACAATTCACAGACCACATGAAGCCCAAGAAGAAAGAAGACCAAAGTGTGGGTGCTTTGGTCCTTTTTAGAAAGGAGAACACAATACTCATGAGAGCAACTATCAAGACAAAGTGAAGAGGAGAGACTGAAGGAAAGGCTGTCCCACCTGAGGATTCATCTCATATACAGTCATCAAACTCAGAAGAACAACAATATCAACCAACCAGGTTCCTCCAAGCCCCCATAGCTCCTAGGGTCTAAGTCACCAACAAAGGAGTGCACACGGCTCCAGCTACAGACATCCCAAAGTTCCTTTTTAATATTCCTCATTTCTGTGATTACCACTGCACAGTATACTTCCATTTGAAGATTAGAAAATTGGAACTGCAGATGAGAAAATTTGTTTGTGTTTGTGGGTCTGCACTCTTCACTCAATATAGGACTTTATATCCATTTACTTTCCTGCAAATTTCATTATTTTTTTAAATTGTATTAATCTGAACAGGATTCTGTGGTGTTATTTTCCATATTTTCACTAACATGTTGAAGGACATTGGGGATGTATCTATCCTAACTCTTTAGACACAATGCCAATGAACATCCCTGAGCAAATGTGATATAACTGTCTGAGTCCTTTGGGCAAATGTCAGATAGTAGTATATACTTATCATATGGTAGATTTAAATATAAAAATTGTAGAACTTTTCATAGTTATTTATAGAGAAGTCATACTAATTTGCAATTCTATGAACAATTAATGAGGGGGTCCCTTTTCACAAAAACATGCCAGCATTTGTTTGTTGTTTTGTTCATTTTATTCAAAAAAATAGTAGTAATTTTATGGAGTTTTGTCCCCCACTGTACCCCATGTAGCTCATGAGTAAGTAACACAGAGATGTCATATTTTATTAACAAGCTGGTTGAACTATGCTGTGCAGGTTCTAAGCTATTCCAACCCAACTAGGATGTTAATAAGCTTATAAATGCCCCATTAATTGCCATCTGAGACTTGCTCTCTTGTATGTGTGTCATCAGGGTGAGCTTCTTTTGACCATATGCTCATCATCTGCCCTCACGATCCATCACACATCATGGCCACCTCTTTCTTCATTTCTCTCCTCTCCTTCTTGTCATGGTTCTTACCTGAAATCACCTCAATCTGAAGTTTTGCCTTAGTGTCTTCACTGCCCAGTCACAGGCTCTAGCCCTTAATTACCAATCAGAGATTATTGAGAACATTCTTTATAGCACATAGCTCAATACAACATCCATGCCCAGATTGCAACCTGATCTTGGGATACAGAACTTAGCATCTGAATATACAGTGCACAAGGCGAACTCCAATATGACTTATGTAAGATGAAATATCAGTGTTATTTTAATTTACATTTCCTGAATTGATAATGACAATGGATATTTTTGAAGTATTTCTTAGTCTGGCTCATTTTTATAGATTCTATTTAAAATTGTCAGCTTAGATTATCATATATATATACATATTATACATCACACACACACACAGACACACCCACACACACACACACACACACACATATATATATATATATATATGTATTATACTTTCATCATTCCTTTTATACTTTCATCCTTGATACTTCTATATCTTATACAAAAAAATTTATGCTTAGGTCTTAAGTCATATAACATAAATGTATAATGTATGTTTTATATATATATATAATATATATACATATGTATATAAGTACTATATACGTATATACTTATATGCATAATGTATATGCATGGACATAATATATATATATATGTATATACATAATGTATAATAGATTTTTATATCATATATGTGTGTACATATCATATACTATAATACACTTCCATCATTCCTTTTCCCTTTCATCCTAGACTTGTGAATTCTTTGTATATTCAGGATATTAAACTTCTGTCACATGTATAGCTGGCAAGGATTCTTTTCAATTCTATGGGTTGTTTTCTTGCCTGATTGTTCTTATCTTTAAATGTTTTTACCTTTTTAGCACCATGATATCCTGCTTGTCAACTGTTGCACCTAATTTCTGACAAATGGAATCCTAGTGACAGTCTTATACTACATCTATATTTCATAAGGTACTGCCAATATTTCCTTTTTAAATTATTTTTAAAATAGAGGTGCCTGACTTATAGATAAATTTGTACACTGTAATATATATTGATATACTTTCATTAATATTATCTATGTATCATATTGTTACCTCATTCAAATTATTTTTTAAATAGAGGTGTTTGACTTGGAGATAGTTTTTGTACATTGTAATATATATTGATATAGTTTCATTAATATTATCTATGTATCATATTGTTAGCTCATTCAAAATGTATCTAAAAAGTAAAAATTATAATTAAACTATATGCTCATATTAACTTGATTTTGCTTAGTATATCCTTGATTTCCTTATAAAATAGAATTTTTAATCATATAAATACTACTATTGCTTTATTGTAAATTGTTTTAATTGTCTTTTTAATAAATGACTTTGTACAGAAGTATACCAGATGTTTTAAGATAAGCTTGTTATTTCATTTCTGAGATTTTTCAATTATAGAAGTATAAACTATCCTACATGAAATCACACATATATATGCATAATGCGTTAATATATGGTGAATTTTTTATTGCATTGATATACAAGTGCCATTATATATGTTATAATACATGTCCTTCAAAAGAAATTCATTGATTTTCTGTTACCTTGACAGGATTTTATTGAGAATTAATAAATAACCAACAAGAACACTTTCAGAAGAACATTGGTTCAAGAAAAGATGGCTGGCCTTTTAAGGTCAAAATTATGTTAATATTTAATAACCTACTTAAAGTGAAGGACTTATATAACTAATTCAACAGAAATAAATTTTATGCAGAGAGACACAGTACAATATTGTTGACCATGATGAAAATAAAAGGCCTATTTTAAGTTATTACTATGCAGTGCATGCTTGATGCCTCATTACAGAGAGGAAATTATTACTGTCCATTAAAGAATTAGCTTCCACACAAATGGAAAAGTTGATTAGTGCACATCAAAGTAGCTTATTTCTAAAATTACAAAATTAATGAATGTATGAAATATTTAATTTCACACATAAATATCTGTGAAGAGAAATTAATTGTTTTATGCAATAAAAGTCATTTGTTTTACATGCAGGCTCAACTATTAAATCTAAATTCATGATATCCTTTGATAGAATTCACTAAGGTCAATTTACAGCAAAGATTAAATATTTCAATTGATTTGTGGAAACTGATTTCAATGAGGAGATCTTAAGATAGACATAGATATATTTCCATTAAAATTATTATTTTACACTTTAGAAAATGTTATTTTCAGGGAGAGAGATGTATTATATTCATTTTATTTGTAGAACTATATAGACAAAAATGATGCATGCTATCCAGGTTTTGACAAAACTATAGAAAAAAGTATAGATTAAATTTAATTAAACTTGCCTATTTATAGAAATATATATATATATATATATATATATATATATATGATAAGAATTTAATGTTTATTTTTCTTAATGCAGTGAATGTGTCTGGGCTTAATATTACATGTTACCATACATTTTGTATTCTAAAAGTTATATACCAAGTTTTTATATATTTTTATGGCAAAGCATTTTGTCTGTGATATTTTATTCTATATAGTCAAGATGATAGATATATCCTATACTTTCATTATTTAAAACATTAACATTTGCTTCTACAAATTAACACTAATTCTAAGTCTGTAAAATAATAAGAAAAGTTTCATGGAAATGATTTGAGGTTACATAACACATATATAGATACACACATGTACTGTATAATTATATAGTCATTCACACATTAGTAAATATAAATGTATGTATAAATTAATAATAGTATATAGAATCATTATGATAATTTTCTTTATAGTTCAAGGCCAACTGACCTCCTGGGTAGGAGGCTTCCAGGAGATGATTTGTGAACTATTGGCTCTTCACCCACAGGAGATAGAACCTATATTTTAAAGATATATAGATATAGATATTACAATTTACAAATATGAAGTAATGTAAATTTAATCATATACACATATACATTACAGCCTGTATTCAACTAAGTAAATACATGCAAATACATTTAACATTCAAATATCACAATATATTGATATATGGGGACATTTCACATAACTTATATATGAAAAGATATTTAAACTTTTGTTGGGAAATTCATATACATTTGTTTAGATATGTGTCTGAGTAGGTATGTGCCTATGTGTGTCCATGCTATGTGAGTGACTGTACGTATACAACTGGATCTCAGGAGAGAAGACTGTGAGAATTACATAATCAACTGAAGGCATTAAAGGAATACCTTGAGGTTCCTGGAGAAGGAAGAAAGTCTACAATTTCTTACTTCTTCGGTGTCAGGCTTGTGAAACCCAACAACTGCTGGCATGAGCTGATTTCTTAAAATGTTTAAATAACAGGATAAAACAGTGGCTAATCTGTTGAGAGAGGTGGCTCCAAAGGCATGAGGCTGGAGTGCAGATATTATTTGCTCTTTCTTGTGTCCTATTCATCATATCAGACTATAAGATTCTTTTACATGCTGACAAAGATGTACCATTTGCTCTATCTCATCACATCTCATGATATTAACTTGTGAAATTAATTGATTCATATGTTTCCATTTTGAATACATAGATAAATATGGAATCCATGGGAACATTACATAATATCAATATCTATGTACACTTTTTAAAAAAACTCCAAATTATTTATAATTTTAAGCAAAATAAGAATCACAAACTGTTCCCTTAATTGGAACCTTTTGATAACCTGGGCGAAACTTAAACCTGAAAATCTTTCTATAAAGTTTGCATTAAAATGTAAGTTCTATTTCAGTTAATAAAGTATTATGGCATACTGTTCTTGGTAATATCAGATAAAAGACAAATCAACTATTATATGAATTCTATACACAAAATGCTAAAATATATAACCCATTTAAAGTATGTCCTTATACAGAATAAAAATGGAAGAGTGATTTATTTTCAAAAATATTGTGATATTTACTCTTTTGTGATATTATCTGCATATTTTTGACTTTCAAAAAATATAACTCTAAAAGATGCATATCAGGTGACATGTAGAAGGAAATGCTGTTATTCTCCAGGGATGTTTCAGTGAAGTTCTGCTTCCTCGACATGTGAGACTAAAAGAAATGCTGCAAACTAAAGAAGTAAGAATGCAGCTACTGACTCAACTCAAGTCAAGTCATGTGAGGTATGACTGAAGAAGAGCTAAAAATGATGGAATTATATATATTAGAAGGTCTAAATAGACTTGACTGGTACATTGGGGGCTCTACTAAACAGCGACAATATATGGCAGCTCAATTGTTACAAACTTGACATTGGAAGGCCTTTTAGAAGAGACTGGTGTTAGTATGATTCCAGAGAAGGTCCCAGGAGTGCAGGATCCATGATTACCTTGGGCTAGCAAGGGAAATTTCGAAACAGGATGTGAGAACAACAGGCTGCCTAACTCATCCCTCTTGTAGCTTTCTTGGTATGAGCACCCAAACATAAGTCAGGAAATAATGAGAATAGCAACAGGTAGCCAGAGGACAGGGTCAAGATGTCAAGATCAAAACTGAATAATGTTATCTTCTTGTAAAAAAGAACCAGTCAAAGTGTTTAAAGTTAATATTTAAACTTTTAGGATATATAATTCTATCTTTAAATATTTCATTTGGTTTAAAATGTTCAAATTAATTGGATATATATATATATATATATATATATATATATATATATATATATATTCAGATAAAAAGATACTTTTGTCAGTGAAGGATATGAGGTTGAGCTCCACATCCATCAGAAAAAAAAAAAAAAACCTGGCTGCTGCTACATCCTTAAAATTTCAAGGCTTGTGAGACAAAAATTGGAAGATTCCTGAGTTACATTGCCTAGCCAGCTTAGCTCATTTCAGATTTTTAATACCATTTGAAGATATTGCTTCAAAACACCAATAACAAATAGTGAATGATATATAAGGAGTGAACACATCAATGCACAAACACACACACACACACACACACACACACACACACACACACTCAACAAAGTTTTTTTAAAAAAAACAATTGCTTATGCATTCAAAATATTTTGCTTATGAATTCAAGATATTATTGCCACTACATTAAGCAAGTATGTGGTAGACAGATGGGGGAGAGAGAAGTGAATGGTGTATGCAGTGTGAAGAGAGGCAGAACTAAAGACATGAGGGTGATGAAGATCAGCGTGATGGGAACAGCATAAAATTTTACCTGAAACCATGGTAGGGGTCCTAGCATGTTCTGTGTGTGAGGGGGATGTTTGGATGTGTGGCTCTGCAGCAGCAGGTCTGGGTTGACGCACATGACCCATGTTACCCTCCAAGACCATTCAGACATGTCTTGGCTTTCTCCTGGGGCAATCTCCATATCTGAGGGCTATACCTAGTTGGCACCATTCATATCAGGCTGCTGTACTAAGGAGGACCAGCTCTGCCTCTTTCCTGAGCATTGTGGAAGAACAGAAAACAAGGGTATGAGAGCATTAGACTGGGCCCTGACATTGTCTACTGTGCTGTGGCATCGTTCCAGGAAAGATGTGTCCTGCCTGCCCTCCCATTAATGCTTAACTACCCATCAGCCCCTTAAGAGTGGGAGAGGTGGCCCTGGTGGAAGGAGTTGAGAGTTCCTAGCTAGGGCAGTGCTGGAGAGTTGGCCTTTGCTGGCTATCTCTTGCTGGCTACCAAAAGCAGGACAGCAGGCCACACGCCTTGCCTGGGGAAAACAGGAGACCTGGCCATGGTGGTGTGGGTGCAAAGAGTTGGAAGGCAGAATGACATAGCCACCATCCAGGCTCAGATCCAGGGCTTTGGGCTAGGCCATATGAACATCTACCCATCTATGAACTGCTGGAACCCATACCCGGTCCTGTATAAGCAACGCATAACCAATGCTAAAGGGCACTTATGACACAAGGCAACATCAGGATATCTGAGAAGAGTCCCATTTGGATCCAGTATTGACAGTGCAACAAAAGGTAGAGGCCACAAATCATGCAAATGACTCATTGCAATGAACAATTATTTGCAAATAAACCTGTATCTGCAAAAATATGTAATGTGTGACACATTGTGACATACTGCCATTACCACAGATCTTATTTTATTTATTTGTATTTGTTTTTAACCTTTCCTTTTGTTTTTATTTTTGTTTGTTGTTGTTGTCATCTTTTGAGGTGGAGGTTACAAAGATGAAGGGGGAATATGGAAGAATGAGAATCTGAGTAGGATTAGGACACATGATAAAAATTCACAAAGAATCAATACAAAACTTTCAAAATCCATTGCTCTTCGACAATTTACCATACAAAATTATAAGAAAAGTGTATAAAAAGACTGTAAATACAGTGCTGTGCTTACTTAAAACAAGTATCTCAAGAGTACATTGTATAGTCACATTAAAGATAGTAAATTGTGGTGTTTTTTAAAAACATGTTAATTCATTTAATTTTGGATAACGTTTCACAGATAGTGAGTCTACTCTGAGGTCATAGATTTGTGTTGATTTCTGAGACAAAATTACTTTTTCTCATGAATGTTGAGTAAAGCATTGGAGAGTAATGTCTGAAGAACTGTATTGTCAATGAAGCACAGCTTGGCTTGTGTTTTAAAATGCTCAGGGCTAAACTAAAAAATGATAACTGAGGTTTGAAAATTCAGATTTACTATCTTGCAGCATATACATAGCTTTGAAAAATAATTTTCAAAATGTTTAGTGTGGACACATATTCACAAGTTCATTAACTAAGAAGTATGTTTAATATATTCATTATATATATATACATATATATATATATATATGTATATATATATATATATATATATATATAGTAAAGGGAAATGATTTTAGGAATTAGAGTTTAACTAGATGAGAACAAGTTTCAGAGTTCACAGAAATTGTTTACACCAGTGTAGTTTGTATTACATGAATTGTGAGTATATCTCCATATTTCAAAGTTTATTTCTTCACTACTGGTTTGAGTGATTTATATTCTAGGACTGGAGTTTACATGTCATTTTAAGTTAAGAACAATTATAACTGCTTTAAAGGAAAGTGAGAACAGAGAAAAGGAGGGAAAATCATGGCACAAACAACTGAAGAAAGTGGAAACACAGAAGACTTTCATCCCAGTGAATTGTGTCAACCTTAATTAATTAAATAATATTTCCTTTATTGCTTGCTTCATGGGAAAATGCTATTCTAATAAATTATTTTAAGTTAATGTTCAGTGATAGGAAATGATGGGAAAAAGGCTACAGGACTATCTTACAATCAAGATATTTGTGTACCCTCAAGTAACAACACAGATGAGTTGAAAAAAATAATATCTGAAAATTATTGTGTAGGGGGTCATTGGGCTAGGCACAGACAGGCAGGCCTCCAGTCAAGCTGAGGTCTAAACCCCAGAAGGGCGATAATTCACCTACATGACATGGTAGGCATTCCCTCATGCTCCTGGAACTCTGGCTCCTGCCTAAGTTACTGCCCCCCACATCCTGGACCAGAGAAACATGGCTAGCAGTCATGTAGGCAATGTCCCAAGCTTCTGACCTTCAGGCTAAACTCCTACTCAGTTACCTAGCAACAGTAAAGACCATAAGAAAAGCTACTTGGCCCCACCTTGCTCTCTTACCTCTTACTCTTCACTCTCACCCTCTCCTCTCTCTTTGTCTTCTCCTCTCCTCTCTGCTCTTTGTCTTTTCTCCTTGCTCACTTCTCTCATTCCTTTGTTCTCTTACCTCTCACTTCTCTCACTCTTCTCTCCTCTCACTTCATCTTCTCCTCTCTCCTCTCCTCTCCTCTCCTCTCCTCTCCTCTC
>NC_034602.1:69774987-69789435 GCF_900095145.1 Mus pahari
TCCTCTCCTCTCCTCTCCTCTCCTCTCTCCCTCTTACTCTCTTTCTCTCTAGCCTTCTCTCTCTCTCTTTCTCTCTCTCCTCTTTCTCTTTCTACCTTCTCTATTTCTCTCTGCCTTTCTACATTAAAGCTCTAAAACCATAGAGAGTCTTTGCTCATCAAGGCCAACTGCACTTGGATGATAGGATAGGCTTCTTCCTAATGAGCCATTTCTAATCTCCCAATGGAAGGCCTTCCCATGCTCCAGTCAAGGCCCACTGTGCTCATCCTCACAATTATGGGAAACTCTCTTCCCTCATCCCTCTCTCCCATAACCCCGGGGCTACAGGTGTGGCCCCAGGGCCCCCAGGTTGGGCTGCCCCTTGTCCACCCCCGGACAAGTGGGTCAGAGGCTTTGATGCCCAGCAAGGGTTGAGTGGAAAGCACCTGGCAGCCCTCCTATGTCTGCCTGACCAGAGCATAGGTGGAATTCTGGCGGGATGTGGGTCCTTCCTTCCCGTCCTTCCCCTGGGCCCATTCTTAGATCCCATAATTGTGTTTACAAAATACATTGTTGTTTAATTGTAGTGTTTAGTATGTGTTTGTTTGTATGTGTGTGTGTGTCTGTGTGTGTGCTTTTAATTTGCACATAATATTTATTATATCATCTAATAAAAGGAAGGCAAGTTTTGGCAGAAATCAACATTTCACACACTACAGTGACAAGGCAGAACTGCAGTTTTTGCTTATTTTAAACTTTTTAATGATCATCTCCCGAATGTTTTTCAAAACAGCTGTTTCTCCATGAGACTGAGGTTCATGCCAAGTGAAAATGCTAATGTTAGGCCATGTGCTCAAGAATTAAGTATCTCCAATTTCGAAGCTGAAAGATCTTGGCAGCTATTACTCTCTGAATAAACTCATGTAGAAGCAGACTTAGAGTACTGGAGAGATGAAAGTCACCCAGGCACTTCCTCCAGCAAGCTACTTACTTAACCCTGAGTAGCCAGCAATACAGTGATCTTGTTGACAATCTGAAATTAATGAACTTTTATTGCCTGAATTAACCTAGATATTTGGATTTATATAACAAAATTAGATCTTAGAACAGGCTATAAAAGGATAGTTTTAAATGTCCACAGAAATGAGATAAGTGATGTTATAAAAACATGAAACAGTTTTTAGATATTTTAAAGCTTCTTCACTGGAATAATTTGTGATAATCATGATATTCCTTCTAAAAAAGAGTTTTACATTCACCTTCATGAAATTCTTTGCAATCTGTATTAAATATCTGTATCTATGTATGAGGTTTAGTTATTCAAACTTTTATTGATTGGTAAAAGTTTGTATAAACTACAATGTATCTATACAATTTAATATCCAACTGAAAATTTACATTTGTGAAATAATTCTGCTACTACAAAGACTTTCTTAATGTTTCTATATAGAATTGCATTTAATTTCTTGTTTCTAAACATAATTTACCTAATGTCGATAGATTTCTCTTTTTGATAAAGCCATAAAGCAATATTGTATGATATAGTATATATGACAGGTTGTATGTCCTTTAATTAGGGTAATGGATAGAATACGTACTTATGCACATTCTTGCATGCTCATATATTTTTGTTTTAATACAGTAAATACTAGAAATGGAGCTATTCCCTAAGGCTAAGAGAAGAAAATAAGAGAAAAGAAGAGAAAAGAAAAGAAGAGAAAAGTAAAAAAAAAAAAAAAAAGAAAGAAAGAAAGAAAAGGAAACAAAAGAAAAAAGAAAAAAGGAAACAAAAGAAAAATCCTAAGAGTGAGAACTATTGGAAATAGGTAGGAGTCAGAGAAAAAGTGAGAAAAGTTGAATTAAATGAAAAGAATTTGAAATGTCTGTTCCAGATGTCTCACCATTATGATTGCCCAAATGTGAGCATAAGTTGAAAAAAGATGATAGATATGCAAAATGGAAAGGTAAAGAAGCAAGGGGTCTCTGGAGTACACAAAGAACTGCAAGCAATAAGTAATGCTGACACAGAAGAAACAGTCTTCTCCAGGGAAGAATCCAATTATTTCTCAAATACCAAACGGTCTTTCATGAAACCATACTATTTCTCTATACATATACACATTATATGTGTTATATTTACAAATACATATGTATAGGCATATGTGTATGTGCATATGCTAACAATAAAAAGAGACCATGAATTTGAAAGAGAGAGTTTAGAGACAGTAAAGAAAGAAGTAACTATACTTTTAATCTCAAAATTTAAAATACACTAAAAAATTAAATATGGGTTATTTGAAATGTCACAGTATAATCTATGATACATAAGAGATTCTCAAAATTAGATATTTTATTGACAATACATACTGTTTTTCTTAATTTAATTTTATTTATTATTTCACATATTGACTTTACATCCTGCTCAGATACATAGTCTGTTTGTTTGTTTGTTTGTTTTTATTTTGTTTTTTTTCGAGAGAGGTTTTCTCTGTGTAGCTCTCTGGCTGTCCTGGAACGCACTCTGTAGACCAGGCTGGCCCTAAAATCAGAAATCCTCCTGCCTCTGCCTCCCAAGTGCTGGGATTAAAGGCATGTGCCACCTCTGCCCAGTGAAACATATTCTTAATATCAACAAAATATATTACAACTAATGATTTCATCATTTCTCACCACTTAAATATATGCTTTTGAAGGAACTTGAGACATACTGCCATAATGCACTCAAGGCTCCCTGATCTTTTAATATGTTCTATGTCACTTCTGATAAATCAATTACTATAGGCAATGGTATTGTTTTCTAGGGTTGTAATGAAAAAGTAGAGAGCTCCTTTATTCTATGATATCTAGTATCCACCTATTTGAATTTTGCAAGGAATCTGAATTATGGGATTTATTTTCTAATATTCCATAGTCATTGTTTGTTCACAAATAAAATTTTCTATTATATTTGAGATTTTATCTCCTTTTTGATGTTACAGCTCAGCAAGATTCCACCATTTTCACATGTTACCTATAACCAACCAGTAGGCGAGAGCACTAAGGGTCATTGTAGAACATCATATCACAGGGGAACAGCACATAGGAAAGCAGAAAAACCTTTATTGCCATGAGGTCTCAGTTTATACGTGGAGTTTCTTTTGTTATAATTTTCCTTTTCAGATAAATTTTCTCAAATGCTTTAATAGCTCTGAGAAAGTTGCCCACGGTGCTGTGGGGGTCAGCTGTGCTACTGAATATGTGACTGTGAATAGGAGCCAAATGTAGATCCTTGTCCATGAGGCTCATTTGAGGAGGCTTTTTCACAACTAACATTTGCATGGTAAATTTACGGACTCTTGCTTTACCAGCTTGATTGAACACATTGCATTTTGCTAAGAACAGCATGTCAGCTCGCACAGTCAGCATCCATGTGCATCTGGGAAATCTGCAACTGTTAGAACTGTGCCCTGAGTTTGAAGGCAAGAAAAGCTCTACCGGCTGTCAGTGAGATATTTCCTCACATATCTCTTGTAAAGATGATAAATGAAGGATATTGTTAATATTTAACATGGTCTTTGGTATATTAATCTTTACTTATTTTATTGTTATTATCCTAATTGTCAAGGGAGAGGTTAACAGTAGGAACATAAATATAAAAACATAAAAGAAATAAAGAAAATGTAGCTAAAATAAGGCAGGTAAAGCAGCTGAATTTTTTTGCTTTTGTTACAGGACAACTGTATTCTTCATAATGATCATTTGTTCCTCTGTCATTGGAAAGAAAGTTGAAGCTTCTTCCTTCAGGATTATGTGAATAAAATAGTCAGGATGCATGAATAACATCAGTCCCGGCTTGAGAAGATTAAATATTTTCCCATAGATAATTTTTATTTGAAAATTAATTTGTGTTATTCATTTTAGATATAATGATATTTCTAAATATTTAATAATAATCATGGAGTCTATTATTTTCTATTTTTCATTGGTCAAAATTCATAGAAATGAGCTTTCTTTAAAAAACATTTAAGCCCAATTGTTACAATGACTGGAAATATTAAAAAAAAAAAGTTAACAGCAAAAATAGAAGGAAATTGTATGATAAAGCTGATAGTCAACTATCTCTTGCCTCTTAGAGACATGAATAATCTTTTCTATTAAGGAGTAAATAAGATAGTCTTCCTACAGAGCTGGATAAGCAATCATGAATAGATACTTATGATATTAATATTGCTGTCACGATACTAAATAATTTTGTCGCTAGAAACTTAAATGTGCCTATAGGCAGTCATTTCTCCTTCATTCCTTAACATCAATGACTTGTCCAAGCATTTTAATATCAACATAACTTGTGTGTAGAAGAGATTTCAGAAGGAGGAAAGAAGGAGGCATGATAAGCCTGTGAGAGGCAGAGTGCTGATGATGGTAAAGAATTTCAAGGTATGGCACCATCACATATATTCTCACAACTCAGTGAAACATGCTTTGTAGTTAAAAATTTTATTCTATTAAATAAGATTTGGGTATTCTATTTCAGCTTATTTAGAACAATTGTAAATTATTTAGGGGAATGCTGAGCTGGTTTAGCAGCAAGGCTTCACCATTTACTTGCTTTGTATAACTGTCCATTTGTTTGAAACCATTAAACAATTGACAAGTGTGTGTCTCCAGTGTGTTTATACACATGCTCTTGGTAATTAACTCATACATACAAATGTAACTTGGGTTGCCTATGATTGTATTTCCCTCAAGAAAAAAACCCATGAAAATGCTTTTTAAAACCCAAATATTATAAGTGGGTAAGGAGGTCTCATGCCATTGCCCCTGTCAATATTAGATTACAAGTATGTTAAAATTATTCTGATAAAACTCAAATTGCCATGAATATTTAGAGAAATTCACAGCTGCCATAATTCTGAAGCTAACAGTAGTACTTTTGTGAGGTATACAAATGATTAGCAGGAGGCAAATGGGATGCGGAACCTGCAGATGCACCCAGATTTGGATTTGTGAATTCTTTCCAGGACATGTATTTGTTACAGCCCTGTTCTCTCCATCCCAAAGGCCAACTATATATTTTATCCAATGAACTGCCCGACCAGCACTGAGGACTTGCCCTGCCACTTCTGACACTTTAAAAAGAGTGCAATGATTGATATTAGCCTTACACTATATGATCCTTCAAACCTGTCACTTTGGAGTAACTTATTCGGGGTCCTTTTCATGCTGTTCAAAAGTAGCCCTGCTTTAATGTCTTTAAGGAACTAGGAACAAAGGGAAAAGAAACTTGTCTTATTATGAGAGTTAGCCTTCCAAGATCAAATAGGCTCCCACTCAATATGCTGAGATAGCAAGTTACCTAAGAGTTTGAGAGAATAACTAGCAATAACAAAAGTATATTTGGAGGATTATGGTATATAACTTTGAAATGGTAAATACTCCATATTTTCTAAGAATAGGATTATTATTAAATCCATTTGTAAATACATATTGAATTTTGTAGCATGAAATGTATAAGTACCCTATGCCATATCTGGAACTTAAACCCAGAAATCTGGTTTCAATGTCCAATGTTAAAAACATTAGGTGCTTCTATTCAACTTTTACTGCTTTATTATTGAATACCAGTACTGGCCTTAGGATTTCATGTTTATAAAAAAATTAAATATTTACAGAGTCTGGGAAACATAGATTACTATAGGTTTAGTTTGCTCAAAATCTACTTTATTTTAGAAAGTGTTCTTAAACACTTCAACCTTCCTTCTAGCCCACTGACTAAAGGTAGGATGGGAAGATGGATAATAGTCATGGGGGATGCAGACCAGTTTAGTAGTAGTTCTTTGGGTTGATACCAGTCTTGGCTCTCAGGATATCAGCAGTCCAGTTCAAAATATCAAACAGTAATTAGTACTGGTAATCCAGTTCAATCAGCAACACCAAATAAGAAACAGCATCAGTGGTTTGTTCCAGAAGAAACTTTGAGGCTCAGCTTAATCTGCCCAAATCCTCAGAAGCAGCAAGAAGCAACCAGAGTACCATTAGAAGATCTTTGTTGTGTTTCCTCTACAAATTCATGACAAGTAAAGAACAGCAATGAGCAGCAAATTGTTGCAAGGTGAACCAAAGCAAGAGCGTCCTCTCACTGTCTGTGGGTTATATGTATATTCTTTCTAAACGTCATGCATCCTCTAAGGTGTCTGCTCTAGCAAAACATCATGTGTCCTCTTACATGTCTGCTTTAGGAAAACACCCTTTCCTTAGTCTGCTTCAGCAAAATATGCTCTCATCTGACTGTTTTAACAAAACATCCTTTCACAAGACAGCTTCCAGAGAAACATCACGTGATACAACTAAATTTCCAAAGAAACCAGAAATTTCTGCTTCAGATTACTAGATTGGTAACTTTACAAATACATAAAATTAGTCAGATAAAATGGAAATGGTTATAAAATGAAATAAGATAAATCCATGGTCAGGAGAATCTGGACATAGCTAGTCTTCTGTGAAAAGGAACACAAGTCAAGAAAGATCATCTAAACTGTAGTTATTTTATTTGCATTTTCTAGGCTGTAGGACGAACTTGTGTTTTGGGAAACTAGTGTTTTATTATAAGCAATACCTCCTTGACCTCCTTGAAATGAAACCATGCCATATAAATCCTATCTACCGGGCTGTTAATCTTTGAAACAGGAGTTGTAAAAACACTTCAAAATTAATTAAATGTGAATAAATGGCAAAATTCATATATGGACTCTATTGATTAAAAAGAGAGAGAAAAAAAAAATCCAAAACAAAAACCAACCAAACAAACCGTTTCTACCAGTTTCCTTGCTACATTTTATGTTTGTTTGTTTAAAATAAGGTCTATATAGCACAAGATGGTCTGGAAGGAATGTGCTATCACACATCATAGCCAGGCATCCCAGTTTGCCAAGCCTTGTCTTGGAGAGGCATTCTGAGAGAAGGTGTGTCTGGGAGAATTGAAACAGCAACTCAAAGTCAAGTCATCGGCCTCAAGCTGACAGCCTAGATTCTGCTCTATACAGCTTTCCAGGCTGCTTTCTCTGTGCTCTCCTAGAGACAGCGTTTTTGCAGTTCTAAAATTCTCTGAATAGCTCATCTCATGCAGATAAAAAGCCCAGGCTTTTATGTACATAGCAATTCAGTCATTACCCCAGATTGCTTTTTGAATATCCCATCAATCAGCATCCCATAACCTTTGCCCCTGATGCTCAGAAAGAGACAGCAAGAACACATAATAAGATACCTGGGTGGGATCCTTCACTGAAATTATTATTCCTACCTTGTCTGGGCCAGGACTTAAAGTCCCTCTGTCTCTGGCTGACCTTGAACTCAGGAATCTGCCTGCTTCTTTAAGCATGAACAAGAAAACTTAGCTGGGTGGGATGTTGCCTTGTGATTACCACTCCCTAAATCCCATTATCTCCTTCCTTAGTATCATTAGGACGAGATGGCTAATAGAGCAGCTGCCCCTGTTCATATAGATTTGTGAAACTCCTTATGTAAAACATAAGCATCCTTATGTTTTACATAGTTGAGAAATCCAATATTTAAACTCATGTTTTCATAGTTCTTTCCAGCAGTCTAAAGGTCAATCCTGAATGTCACTGTGCTCTACCATTTTGCTGAGATGTTAGCCATACCCTCACCTCCTGGACTCATGCTGTCTCTGATTATCATGGAGTCATAAACCTTAGCAGAGAGGACATTCCACTAAGGACAAACATGAAATAAAATTATATATAATTTAATAGTATAAAATAATTATTTTATACAAATAATTCTGACACCCATAGCAGCTATGGACAGTAATGGAGGCCTATGCTCTGCTGGCTCTGTTCCAGGGGCAGGCGTAATGTCATGTTGTCCTTTATATTGGCCAATCAGGGCTAAGCACCTATTTACATTAAGTTATATTACATTCCAATGAACTAGAATTCACAACCCATATATTCACAGAAATTCTAAGTGAGGGTGACAGTTCTATAATTTCAACTTCATAAAGGAACAAGTAAATGTCCAAAGAAAGATGCTATAAAACATTGCCATGTCAGTGAGTTCAAGATTAGATTAACAAATCTGTTGGAGAGTAATTAAATAAAAATCCTAACATCAAGCTTGAGCTTTCATGTATATGCATATAGGTGTCCACAGACCCTTAGAAACACATATATGCCCTTACGTATAGGAATGTACAGATAGAAATACACAATAAAAGAAAGAAGAAAAAAGTATAATCAGTATTTAACATTAATTACTCTAAGCAAAATAATTTGTAGTTTAAGAAGCAAATAAGGTTAACATCCTGTAATCAACATTTAGGAAAATTGTAATATTGATAGATATTAAGCCCTTTGACAAGAAAATGAAAAACAAATAGATGTTCAGAATTAATTATCAAGAGTATTGATGGTAGCCTATAAGCTTTGTGGGTGTATTAGATCAAACTGTACAACAACTCCAGAAAAGGTAACTCATCTGACCTTAGAGTTGTTTTTGTTTTCTGTTTGTTTGTTTGTTTTTTATGTTATTCTATACACTCTCCTTGGGCCACTGTTGCTCAATATGGGGGCAACGCCATTTAAAAGTTATTAATACATGTATATGTATAAGTTTTAGGAAACTTCTGCTTGACTGGATTTGAGATCATTTTTCAAATGTCATTTATTTTAGTTACCTCCCCTGTCCCTTCATTCCCTTCTCTACCCTTCCCATTCACCTCTACCTCCATTTAACCCTTCCTGCTCCATTATTATCATTTAATATTTCATATCACTATGGTCTTCCTTTCTACTCTTATTATCTATCCAAGAACTTTTACCAGTTCTATCTTTGGATATTCCAAATATAACAAATATATATCTGAGGATTCAAAGTTAATATCCAGAAATAAAAGAAAACAAGATATATATATATATATATATATATATATATATATATATATATATGTGTGTGTGTGTGTGTGTGTTTTTCTTTTGTTTTTGTTTTGGATAACTCAGTTCTAACCATTTTTTTTCTAAATTTACTTAACATTGAATTGTTAATTTTATTTTCCTTATGGGCTGAATAGTATATCATAGAATATATAATTTTTTAATTATAACCCAAGGTTAATATAGCTATTTTATATATTACAGATATTTATAAATTTTTAGTTTATGGCTAATGCTCCTATTTACACTCCACAGACTCAAAGAAACTAGACAGGAAGAAAGGCCCAAGCAAGGAAGCATGAATCTCACTTAGAAGGAGGCATTAAATAGTTAAAAAGAAGGGGGAATTAAAGAGGAAGGCAGAGGGAGGGAACTAGAAGGGAGAGGGGCTGTGTAGGGCAATGTGGGATTGAGAATTAGGTATAGGGAGGACAGAAAAGATAGCTAGATGGCCGTGAAAATAAATAGAGTCTGCAACAAACAGGGGTGAGGAGATGGGGACCATCTCCAGGACCCGTCAGAGACCTGGGATAAGGGAAGCACTCAAGATCCAATTGGGGGTGACCTTAGCTGTGACTCACAACATTTGGATAAGGAACCTGAAGAGGTTACCTCCTGTAGACAGGCAGAAACCCCAGTGGAGAAATTGAGACACCAACCCATCCATAAAACTTTTAACCCAAAATTTATCCTGTCTACAAGAAATTCAGGGACGGGAGATGGAACAGAGACTGAGGGAATGGCCAATCAACAACTGGCCCAACTTGAGACTCATCCCATTGACAACACCAATCCCTAACACTATTAATGTTATTCTGTTAAGATTGCAGACAAGAGTATATTGTCCTCTCAGAGGCCCCGCCATACAGCTGACTCAGACAAATACAGATACCCTCAGCCAAACAGTGGATGGAGCTCAGGGACTCTTATGGAAGAATAGAGGAAGGATTGTGGCCCCAAATCAGATAGGAACTCTACAATAACACAGGGCAAATAACACAGTTAAGTAACCTAGACTCTTAGGGTTTTCAGAGTCTGAACCAACAACCAAGAACATATACCTGTAGGACCTAGTTATCCCCACACATATGTAGCAGATGTGCAGTTTGGTCTTAATGTAGGTCCCAAACAACTGGTACCGGTACTATTCAAAAAGTTGTTGCTTATATGTGGGATAAGTTCTTCTTGTTGTGCTGCCTATTCTCACTTGAATGGGAGAGGAAGTGTCTACTCTTGAAGAGACTTGGAAGTACCAGGGTGGGGGGAAACTCAGGGGCCCCCATTCGCTCAGAGAAGATGAGATGTAGGAATGGGGGGAAGGATTATGGAAAGGGGTGACCAGGAGGGGGACAGTGAATGCAATGTAAAGTGAATAAGTTAAAAATTAAATTAAATTAAATTAGAAAAAAACACTATTGATGACAATTTCTTGAAGTAGAGATGACAGGGAAATCAAGCTGCTACTTATCTGATAACTTCATCTCCAATGGCTAGCTTTCGCATTGCTAGAAGATGCTAGGCACACTGCTGAAAAGTATTAAGTATATTTCCCAGCTGTGAACCATGTAAACTCACAGAATGCCTAGACTGACAAAACCTGCCAACTCATTTAACAGTGGCATGGATCTGATGAGAGTAGCTAACCATTTTCTGACTGGGCATTTGGCCTACTCAACAAGTTAAAATCTCTACCTAGCACTATTGTTGGGGGCATGAACTTGTAGCTAGACAGGTTAAAGGCCAATAGGAGAATCTAATTTTACTATTTTCTTAAGTGAACACACTATTAAACTGACTCCTAATGAGTGAAAGTCATTCCCATACATTTCTCAGCCTTCATCCGATAAGCTATTTGTAATATGTGGCAACTAAAACAGAGAATCACAAGTGGTCAACGTATAAAGAATAAAATTGTATAGAAAAATCTCCTCCGTGAAATGGACATACACACCAAACACCCTCTCTCTCAAAGTTCTGGGATTGTTATGGAAGATCCAGATATGGTGGAGGACTCCAGGAGACCGTTGAATTTGTTGAAGTTTCTTTTTCTTTGTGTTTTGTTTTACTGTTTTGTATTTGTATGTTATGTGTGTGTTTCTTTCTTTGTTTTGTTTCTTGACAAACATAGCATTTTCCCATATGAATTGCCAAGAATTTGTGTCTGCATGCACAAGACATGTGCAAGCTCCACCAGACCTAACCCTCGCCCAACAAACGAAAGTAAGTGGGCACTAGGTCCAACCCCTAAGTAAGAGGTATTATCTATTGACAGAGGAATGTAAATATAGATTCAGGTTTCTCTAAAGAGTTCAGGTTATATGTTGTTGACATTGTTCAAATGAACGTTCATGCATCCAGTATTTATGGGCAGCTCCAAATGTAACTGATGATTTAGAAAAAAAAAAAAAAATAAGATACAAAGATGAGTAAGTAGCAAGAAATTTGGGGACTGAACTGGGGAGGCCTTGTATAGTCAAATGACCAGTACTTGATTATGAGGTAACTAACAAAAATTAGAAGAAAATAAGTAATGAATAATTTTTATAAAATGTAGGCTGCTTTTTGTTTATTCTACATAATTTAATTTTAAAAATTGAATGTTTTTTCATTCTTGTTTCTGTGACCTATTTGGTGTCGGATTCTTGGTCACTCAAATAATATCAGGGTTAGGTTTCATCTCAGAGAGTGGGCCGCGAGTTCAATCAGATATTTGTTGGGTAGTTTCATAAACTGTTCCACCATTACAGAGCAGAGGAATGAGAGGAGAGAGGAAGGGAGAGATTGTACTTTACATACTTGCTTGGCATGTGTCACATTTGATTACAAATCTGTTTTCTAGTCATTATTTTCCTGTAGCCCAAAGGTTATTGTGATTCAACATTAGTTAATTTATTTAACCTTTTCCCACAAATAATACAACTCTGAACCTTTATTGAGACTACCTAATCTTTTTATCTACTGTTAATTTGAGAAGGAGCTAGCAGTTTTGCTGTGATAGTTTCTGGTTTGCAGCTGTAAGTGACTGAAGTCTTTAGTTTGTTATCTTTTAGAATATTTGCTTTTATGAAGTAATACTCATAAGGAATTGGAGTACACATATGAGTATTGGGATATGTCTATTTCCATGATATTGGATTGTACTTTTGTCAGTCACAGACGTGATTCATTTTGGAAATGAAACTTCCAGACCTGCTCCCTATGCTCAGGTTATCTCTATGTCCTGGAGATTAATTTTCACACTAAGCCATCATCAAAATGAGGAGTTACAAACAAGATAAATTATTTCTATATTAAGCCACTAAATGTTAGTATTATTAAGGCAGGCGTATTTAATTGAAACAGCTATTCATGTAGTCTGAGAATGTAGCATGCTAATTTTAACTGTCTTAGAAAATGTATTGGAAGAAGAAAGTTAGAATGATCAAGAAGGGGAGAAGGAGAAAGAGAAAAGCATAGAGGGATGGATAAGAAAAAAAAACAGAACAGTTGGTTTTCCATTTTTGTCTGTTAATAAGCACACACGGTATTATTGCAGAGGTTCTCAGTTGTATACATAATGGTTAGGATTCCCCTCTTTACTTGATAACTGTCCACATGATATTGAGTTCTTTTTAGGCATGGGAGACATACGACTGAACTTTTCTACCCCTAGAGAATAGAGGAAATGTACTCAGCCTTAATTTCTCCTATTTTCCTCCTGTGATTTGTCTTCCTTCCCTTAACTGTCCTCTACATTTTTTATTTTTAGTCATAAATATCTATATGACGTTTATGATGTAATTCTTAATAAATAGGTTGGTTGATATGTACAATCCTTGGATTTTAAATCCTATTAACCTCAGGTTGATATCGACAATTGTAATTTAATATCTTTGCAGCATTTATTTAACTTTTTAATGACTAGGTTATAATTTAAATTATATGTATAATGTAGAATGATTGACAATTAAAATTATTTTTATTTTTTTTTAAATTGAGATTTTTTGATATTAAAATATAATTACATTGTTTCCCCTTTCTTCCTTTCTTATATTCTTTAGGATAGTGCCTATTTTCATTTTATGTGCATTTGTGTTTTGCCTGCCTGTATGTCTGTGTGAGGGTGTCAGATCTTGGAGTTAGACAGTTGTGTGCTGTCATATGGGTTATAGGAATTGAACCCCTGCCATCTAGAAGAGTAGTCAGACCTAGTGACCAATGAGCTATTTCTCAAACCTCTCACTCCTGTTTTTCTACCACATGTTCCTGCTGTTGAAGTTTGGGGGCATTTTATTGGGATCTGCTGGGAACAGATCTTTTAAAAGATCAATATATCTAGAAGACTACATTGCAATTCCACTTGTGCCGGCCATGAGCAAGGTCTCTGGAACTAAAGAGAACACACAGCTTTTCCTAAAATTCATGGTGTTTAAATTCTAGACAAAACTGAATTCTACTTAGGCAAAAGATGGTGCTCATCTGTATAAAGTAAACACAACACAGTGGATCCTAGTGGCAAATCAAACAAAGGCAGACTATTCTTAAGACGAGTAACTTGGGCCCAAGGAAACAGTTACATGGTTAGTGCATAATCCAGAAGAAACCTTCTAAAGACTGCTGGACACATAACTGCAAGATGTGGTGTCCTACTCAGATTTACACTAACATGTAAATAAACTGGATTTATGCTCTTGAAAAACAGAACAAAAACAAACAAACAAAAATCCCAAATATAATTACATTATCTTCTCCTTTCACTTTCCTTTTCCCAACTCCTCTCATGTAATACTCCCTCTGACAAATTCATGTTTTCTGGCCTCTTTTTCTTTAATTGTTGTCTCATATTACATATATATATATATATATATATATATATATATATATATATATATATATATGAATCAAATATATAGATACAACATGCATGATTCCTATGTTACTTGTATGTATGTGATTTCAGGGTTAGCCTCTTGGTATTGGATAGAAACTGGGAAAGACAATTTCTTTTATTCTTAGAATTTCAGCTTCTTTCTTTTCTTAGTTCTTTGCCTAGCATTGAGGCCCTATGAATATTTCCTCCTTCTCAATTAGTATGTCTATTGGTGATTCTTATGAAGAGAGAAATCACATCTGCTACTGGAAACATAGCCAACTACTTGAGGACAACTGAGGTTGTGGGCTTTAGGGCAGAACCTAAGATAACCACTTTGTTAAGGCTTCACGTTTCTTAAACCATAATCTAAACATGTAATTTTTACTCCCAGATAAATGTAGTTCTGATTCATCAAAGAGAAAAAATCTCTTTTCAGCAGATGGAGACTTTATAGAAAACCATAACTGATCAAAATGCAGAGTATCGTGGTGCTTCAAAACCAGCAAGGACCAGACCTCCTGACAGCTAAAGAAGGTGGCCTTTGCCTATTCCTACAAGAGGAATGNTGCTTCTACATCAACCAATCCGAGATAGTAAAAAATAAAATCCAGGAGCTACAGGCAGACATAAGAGACTCAGCAACCGTGAGACATCTGGTTCTGGTACCTTTAAAAACCCCATGTGGAA
>NC_034602.1:69790493-69825346 GCF_900095145.1 Mus pahari
TTTCTGAGTTCAAGGTCAGCCTGGTCTACAGAGTGAGTTCCAGGTCAGCCAGGACTACACAGAGAAACCCTATCTCGAAAAACCAAAAGAAAAGAGTAATTTGTTCCAAGCATCATGTTTATGTTCATATTTCTTACATTAGAGTGAATCAAAAATATAAGCTATTGAATATAATAATAAATGACAGTATTTATATACAAATAGTGGCAAAGACTCACTTACCTTTCCATATTCAAGGGACAGAGTAAATGTTTAAATATTCATAAATTCTCATAGTAAAATGATGTTGCACAAGGCAACTTCAAGGGATTCTTGAAAGGGTTTATTATGGTAGACAAATATATCAGGGGCTCTTATGAATATTCAAAACATCATCAAGAGATGCACCTTAGTGTTCATATTATTCAGCTGATTTTTGTCACATGGAATTTCAGGAAGAGACTATTGAGGAGTGGAATGCAGACAGAAATTTGTGTGTGAAGTATTCCTGGATAGCGAAGAAGAAACAGTTTCAAAGGCAGGCTGTGGCAGAGAGAGGAGCTGAGCATACTAATTTTGAGTAACTGAGATAATTCTGGGACAAGCTCCAGGATCAGGACAGATCTTCAACCTGTCTCAGACAGGAGGTTAAGAGTTAGATCCTTATATTGCATCAAACTTGCATTCAACTAAAAAGGAAAAGCTGACTTCTAGGGTTGCTTGTGTTTGGATGTGTAGTAACTCTATTTATGGCCCTATAATTTACATGTCTGTAGGGGAGGAAAGAAGGGACACATTTGCAGATACTCACTCAGAGAGAGAGGGGGGGAGGGGGCAAAGAGATACAGAGACAGAGAGAGACAGAGAGAGAGAAAGACAGAGAGACAAAGAGAAAATTGCAATACCCTGAATCCAAGGTCTTGATATTTATGAGGAACAGTAATTCTTCTAAATCAAGAACAGAAAAAAAGTGCCATGTACATATATTTGACAAAACACATAAAATGTATAAAATTAAAAGTAAAACAAACTTCTTGAGTTCTTTTATGTATTGGATATTAGTCCTCTATGAGATGTAGGGTTGATAAAGATATTTTCCCAATCTATTGGTTGTTGTTTTGTCTTATTGACAGAGACCTTTGCCTTACCGAAGCTTTGTAATTTTATGAGGTCCCATTTGTCAATTCTTGATCTTAGAGCATAAGCTATTGGTGTTCTGCTCAGGAAATTTTCCCCTGTGCCCATGTGCTCAAGGCTCTTCCTCACTTTATTTTCTACTACTTTCAGTGTATCTGTCTTTATGTGGAGGTCCTTGATCCACTTGGACTTGAGTTTTTACAAGGAGATAAGAATGGATCAATTTGCATTCTTCTGCATGCTAATTGATCCAGCACCATTTGCTGAAAATACTGTACTTTTCCCACTGGATGGTTTTAGCACTTTTGTCAAAGATCAAGTGACTGCAGGTGTGTGGGTTCATTTTTGGGTCTTCAATTCTATTCCATTAATCTACCTGCCAGTCACTATACCAATACCATTCAGTTTAATCACTATTGCTCTATAGTATAGCTTGAGGTCTAGGATGCTGACAATTCACAGACCAAATAAAGCTCAAGAAGAAAGAAGACCAAATTATGTACACTTCGTTCTTTCTTAGAAAGAGGAACACAATACCCATGGGAGGAGATACAGAGACAAAGTGATGAGCAGAGACTGAAGGAAAAGTCATCCAGAGACTTCCCCACCTAGGGATCCATCCCATATAGTCACCAAACCCAGACACTATTGTGGATGCCAACAAGTGCTTACTGATAGGAAACTGATACAGCTCTGAGAGGCTCTGTCAGTGCCTGACAAATACAGAGGTGGATACTCTCAGCCAAACACTGGACTGAGCACAGGGTTCCCAATGGAGGAACTAGAGAAAGAACCCAAAGCACTGAAGGGGTTTGCAGCCCCACAGGAGGAACAACAATATGAACCAACCAGTACTCCCAGACATCCCAGAGACTAAACTACCAACCAAAGAATACACATGAATGGATCCATATCTCCAGCTGCATATGTAACAGAGGATGGCCTTATTGGACATCAGTGGGAGGAAAGGCCCTTGTTCCTGTGAAGGCTAGATGCTCCAGAGTAGGGGAATGCCAGGACAGGAAGCTGGAGTGGGTGGATTGGTGAGCATGGGAAGGGGGGATGCGATAGGGAGGTTTTGGCGGGGAAATCAGGAAGGGGATAACATTTGAAATGTAAATAAAGAAAGTACTTAATTAAAAAAGTAAAACAAACAAACCAATCATGATCTGGCAGTTTTTCTAGTTATCTGGGTACAAAAAGATAGGCAATGTAATACAGATCATTAGAGAGTTTTACTTCCCAAATGAGAGTTCCAGTGATGTACTACACTGTAATTAATAGGGAGATTCTGGGAAGTACTTTATCATTTCCAGGCAATATAGGTCCTAAGCTGGGAAGTGAGCAATGTTTAAGCTGATTGATTTATCATGGATCACAGCAGGCTGAAGTTGTTTTCATTATGCAAATTAAGGAAATTTCACTATACAAAATGTACGGTATTCACTGATGATTAATTAACCCTCATCTGCATATCTACTTAAAGTTCAGGTTACAAATTTCCTGCAGATTTTCAAACTCAACATGGAAAAGAACAAATGAACATATATAATATAATTTGTTTTGTCGATTTTAGTATAAGATTGAAAAAAAGGTGTAATTATGTTCTAAGGATTTGCTGTACTTTGAAAAGAGTGGATGTATAATTTTGATGTCTAAAAATTGACAAAACTTTATAGATATGATTGTTTTAGGACTGGCATGATTTAACATATTTATTAATGAATCATTTAAAATATGATCATCTTAGAAAACTGAAAAATAAGTAAAAGATGATTCTTCACCAAACAAACCCATGTCAAAAAAATCAAAAATATATTCAATGGTTTATATAAAACTTCCTTTATTCATCAATGAAAAGATGAAGCAAATCACAATTACCATTAAATAATACTTGCTGTGCAATGCTCTGTGTTGGCAGTGTACTACCTGCCATTCTTCGTTGAAGGAAACTTAGTGGGAAGAAAATTCTCACATAGCTCTATTTAAACTTCCTAGTAAATTGGTCCTAAAAGAATGATGGTCAGGGTAAAACCCTGCCAAAATGACAGTACCTCGAATCACACAAACATATCAGAAAAACTATATTCTAAAACACATGGTTATTTGATGTTGTCAAAAGGAAAAGTTTTAATATAATACTCATGTTTAATAAACAATAGTTTAATTAATTTAAATAACGGATTTTATAAAAAAGCTAAAAATATATAATGATACATTGCAGGAAGTGTTTCAACTTATTTCAATGAACTACATGTATTCCTGAATTCTGCAAGTATTACCCTGCCAGCAATTCAAGGTGTCATGAATTAAGACCTCTTTCTGAAAAATACAGCAATATCAACACACATGCTTTCTCTCTCTCTCTCTCTCTCTCTCTCTCTCTCTCTCTCTCTCTCTCTCTCTCTCTCTCTTACACACACACACACACAGAGATCTGTCTTTACAGAACATCAAACATAACAGACAGTGATGTGGACATACTTCAAATAAATCTAAGATTTAACTTTGAGATGTGAAAATAAGAATGTGTAAAATTTCTCTCAGCATGCATGGTTTCATTAGGTCACAAATGAAAACTGCAGTAAGCGAGCAGACAACAGCTGAGCTGCTGATTTCCTCCCCTGTATCCTTTAACTGTTACACAATGTGAAACCTTAAGACAACTTCAAGAAAAATAAACAAGTTAAAAGTTTTATTTTGATCATTTGATGTCAAGCAAAATATTCCATTGCCTTTCCTTTGATATTTGAATCAAGCTATGAGCAACATTGCCCAGGATTGCTATCATTTGTAATTAAATTTCCTTGTAGTATTCTTGGGAGATAATGATTTGTGTATATTCTATACATTGCTAGGATGGTTGAAATTTCACAGTAATGTGAATAGAACACTCCATTGAAAGCATAAGGTCCTAGATCTCTGGTGTAATATACAGAAATAATAATTTCTTGCCATCCTAAACATAATTTTATTTAGCTGTAATATATGTGATTGTTTAATGTAGATCATTTTTTTACCTTAACATGTAAGTATTTTATGATTATCTTAATTATTAAAATATTATATCTTTTACTATTTTGCTTCCTTGTAATAATCATTTTAGAAATAAACAAGAAAAGTTTTCTTTCTAAACAATGTCATATCTGAAAACTGAAATGAAACATACATTTCTTACATTTTCTTTTCACTCCTTTTATTTCTTTAATCTTTTTACAGTACAGTCTTTATCTCCCTCCCAGTCCACCCTCTCACTTTTTCTCATCCTTTGCCTCCTCCATGTCTCCAGGAGGGTGTCCCCACTCCTACCTCTACTCCCCAGACCTCTTCACTCCCTGGGGCCTCCAGTCTCTTGAGGGTTAGGTGCATCTTCTCTCACTGAGTCCAGACCAGGCAGTCCTCTGTTTTATATGTGTTGGGGCCTCATATCAGCTGGTGTATGCTGCCTGGTTGGTGGTCCAGTGTCTGAGAGATCTTGAGGATCCAGGTTAGTTGAGACAGCTGGTCTTCCTATAGGGTAGCCCTCCCCTCAGCTTCTTCCAGCTTTTCCCTAATTCAATCACTGGAGTCACTAGCATCTGACCAATTGTTGGGTATATCTACATCAGACTCTTTCATCTGTTTGTTGTGCCTTTCTGAGGGCAGTCATGCTAGGCTCCTGTTTGCAAGCACACCACAGCCTCAGTAATAGTGTCAGGCCTTGAGTCCTCCCCTTGAATTGGATCCTAATTTGAGCCTGTATAACTGGACAGCCTTTGCCTCAGGCTTTTCTCCATTTTTGTCCCTGTAGTGCTTTCAGAAAGGAACAATTCTGGAACACATATTTTGACTGTGAGATGGAAACCCAGCCCTCCACTTGATGCCCTGTCTTTCTACTGGAAGTGGACTCTACAAGCTACCTCTCTACACTGGAGGGCAGTTTAATAAGGTCCTTCCCTTTGAATCCCGAGAGTCCCTCACCTCCTAAACCTCTGGTACATTCTAGAAGGTCCCCCACCTCCTACCTCCAGAGGTTGCCTGTTTCCATGCCCTCAGAACTTTAGTTCTGTTCCCCCCAATACCTGATCATGTTCCCCTCTACCTCTCCCTGTCCCATTTCCCACACATGTCCCTCCTGCCTCCCCCTTAATGATTTCTTTCTTCTTCCTCCTTAATGGGATTGAGGCATCCTCATTTTTTAACCATTTTTGAGTTCTGTGGATTGTATTCTGGGTATTATGTACATTTTGGGCTAATATCCACTTATTAGTGAAGACACACCAAGAATGTCCTTTTGGGTTTGAGTTACCTCACTCAGGATTATATTATCTCGTCCCATCCATTTGTCTGTAAAACTCATGATATCCTTGCTCTTAATAGCTGAATAGTATTCCATTGTGTAAATGAACCACATTTTCTGTATCCATTCTTCTGTTGTGGTATATATGGATTGGTTCCAGTTTCTTGCTATTACAAACAAGGCTGTTATGAGCATAATGGAACACATGACCCTGTGGCCTGGTCATTCATCTTTTGGGTAGATGCCCCAAAGGGGTATAGCTGTGTATTCAGATAGATATATTTATAATTATCTGTGGAAATTATAGATTGATTTCCACTAGCAATGGAGGAGTATGTTACTCTTTCTCCACATCCTGGCTGACATGTGCTGTCACCTGAAGTTTTGATCCTAGTAATTCTGAGTGGTGTAAGGTGGAATCTCAGGGTCATTCTTATTTGTATTTACCTGATAAGTAAGGACTTTGAACATTTCTTTAAGTGCTTCTCAGCCATTCGGGATTCCTCTGTTGTGAGTTCTCTGTTTAGTTCTACACTCCATTTTTTTGATTGGGATGTTTGGTTTCTTGGTGGTTAGCTTCTTGTGTTCTTTATATATTTTGGATATTTGTCCTCTATCAATCTTATGTCATAATAATGAATGTTTCAAATTTGTAGGGAATTTGTCTTACGTAAACAACAAGTGTCTAGTATGGAGGATAGTGACATTTCAATAATTATCAAATGACGAATAGCAAACATGTAGGAAGCAATATTTCCTTGAATATTCTCTAGACAATAAATACTCATTAACATTAATTAGCTATTAAAATTGATACCCTCAAACTTCAATTCTTTTTAATATCTTTTGTTAGAAAAATGGTAATGACATCCACAACACAACTGTACCATTGGTTTTTAGTAGGTTTTGCTTCTAATGATACCTTAAAAGGTATTTGATCCGAACTTAAAGGCATTGGCTTTCATTTATTTAACTAAAATGGTACTGTAATTGTGGATGGTAAATCATTGATTCTGTCTCAGAGTGAAGCAAATCTGTTATCATACTGAGTCATAAGATCATATGGGAGTAGGTCCAAGGAGGAAATAGAATCCACCCAACTTCTGAATACTACAAACCAAGAGAGCACCAAAGGAGCACATTATTTTAATCTACCCAGTAGCCTTTCAACATATTATGTGCAAGGATAGAAGCCTAAAATAACATAGCGTTTGGGCTAAAGTATTCAATACTGAGCATTGTATGATTGTACTGAAACAAATGCACAGATATGAAGATGTAACAAGATCAATGGGTCCCAGGGACCATAGGTTTTAAATTCTTGTCTTGCTGTGACAAAGTGGGGTTACAGTAGCTGAAAACTAAAGCAAATATTTATCAATGTATTAATAAGAGTTTAGGATAGAATCTAAAATCACTTGAACATTTTTATACTGCCTCTCTAAATAATAAAGGCAGTGCCAGAAAGTGTGTTTCTCTTAGTTTTCTTACTGTATTTTGTTTTGCAACACCAGCTAAGATGTATTCAATAACAGCAGTAGCCCTTATTTAATGCTCTGGGAATACATTTGCATTTTTCTATACAGTTGATACTTATAACTTCCTTTAATCAGAATTTTCTGATACTTTAATAAATTTTTGTTAGTCAGCATGATATATATATATATATACCTTTGTTGAACCTTTGTCAAGGTTAGTATCTGCTGTCATTAAAAAGCATAAAATATAATTTACACAAAATGGCCTTTTTCTTTGCTATAGATTTTCTGAGCATCTCCATCATTTTATTTGCCTTGACCTTAATTGTCTACATATATGTTGGATATGTAATGATTATTCAGTATAATTTCATCAGGAGAATTACACATTTTTATGTGTATTATAGACTTTGTCCTAGTATCTGCATTTGCAAAATCATTGAGATCTATGAATAAGTATTTCCTCATAGAATAATCTTGTAGTTTTCCTTTTGACAAATATTACCATTTTGTGATATAAAATGTAATGGTGACTGAAAATTATTCAATCATCTAATTTTCAAATTCTCTTGATGTCCCTCTGCTACCTTGCATATTATTAAAATCTAGTTAAATCTAACATTCTCTTAATTTCTCTGACTTAATCTCTGTATATTTATACTATCCTTTGGCAATTTTTTTTTTTATAACTTAATATTGAATGAGTACTTCCAGAAGGCAAGAAATATATTGTCTACTTATTTTTAAACACCAATCACAACACAAATAAACTGCATTAAAATCTACTCAATAACTTTCTTCTTCTAATGGAATAAATTTCAAAAAATCCATTCTCATAAAATTGTGTCTGGAAATAAAATGTACCCATGAAGATATCTCATGACTGTACAAACAATTTTGCTAAAATTATAATAAAAGTAAAAAGTGTATTACACAAAGGTAGGAGATAGGAGATGGTTGCTTTATGCATCATGCTACTCATTTGATGCCTTGGTGTGGAGAAATATATTTGACCATAAATTAATTATAAATTTCCATTTCTTCTTTGTCCCCTTAAACTAATAAAATGACATGAATTACAAAGAAGTGATTCAAAATTATTATTATTCTATTCTATGAAGATGTTTTATTAAAATATCAGTTAGCTTAAGCTCAATGCCATAAACAGCATATAGTAGACATAGGAAAAAGCTGACTCATAATTGACTAGATGTCAAATATAACTCAAGAATAAAATGTAACTAAAACATTAAAATTATTAAGCCAATATTTTAGAGGATGAGTCCAGAAATTATTGAAACTAAAATATAATATTAATGTAAAAATTTTAACCTGAGTCCTGTCTGTGGAACCCATGTGGAACAAGGAAATAAATAACTTCCACAGGTTTCCTTTGACCTGGATACAGTGTATCCATACACAAAATAGTTCTCCCTCCTTCCTTTCCTGTGCCAATGCCTCCCCCTCTCTCTCTCCCTCCCCCTCTCTCTTCCCCTCTCCTTACTCTCCTCTGCCTGAACCACTACTCACCTGCTTTTACATACACAACTACATAAATAAGATTTAAATCCTATATGCTATTTGAAAACATGAATTTGTGTGACAAATAGAAGAATTGGTCATAGAGAAAACTGGAGATATTAAAAATTGTTAAAACTACCATTATCATAGCATACATTGTCTTCCTAAAAAATGTGTACCTAAGACATTTCAAGTAACTTTTCAGTTATTGTATTAACTAAAATTGATACACAGCTGATTATAAATAGACTAAAATTTCAAGATAATTCAGATATCATGAGGTCCTTCTACTTCTCTAACCCCAAAGGAAATAAAAGGAATCATTAAAAGTCTCCCAACCCTTGGGAACACCTAGGAGACACACCTCTGGGTGTATGAACACACCTCTGTGTGTATGAACACACCTCCTGGTGTATGAACACACCTCTGGGTGTATGAACACACCTCTGNGGGTGTATGAACACACCTCTGGGTGTATGAACACACCTCTGGGTGTATGAACACACCTCTGGGTGTATGAACACACCTCTGGGTGTATGAACACATTTCTACAGAAGATTACCTAAGAAGGGAAGATCCACTTTGAATGTGGGCAGCACCATCTCATGAGTCAGAGTCCTGGACCAAATAAAAAGGACGAAAAGAGAAAGTGAACTGGACACCAGCATCCATCTCTGCCGTGAGGCCACTCCATGCTCCTGATCCCGTGCCTGCCCTACCCTGATGGACAATATCGTCTAACTCTGAGTTAAAATAAACCCTCCTTAAGTTAAAATAAAAAAAAAAAAGTCTCCCAATCAAATAAAGTCCAAGACCAAAGAATTTTGTGCAGAATTCTGCCAGAGTTCCAAAGAGCTAATACCAATACTCAAACAATTCCAAAATATACAAACAGAAGGAGTATTGCCAAACTCATTCTATGAGGTAATAGTTGCCCTACTACTTAAATAACACAAACACAAAACAAAACAAAGGATCATCTCATTAGATGCTGAAAAAGTCTTTGACAAAACCCAATTCCCATTCATGTTAAAAGTCTTGGAGTGATCAGGGACACCAGCTGGATACCTTATAATAAAAGCACTATACAGTAAGCCAAAAGCCAACATCAAATTAAATGAAGAGAAACTTAAATCAGTTTCACTAAATTTGAGAACAAGGCAAATCTTTCCACTCTCACCGTGTCTCTCTAATATAGTACATGAAATTACAGCTAGAGAAATAACACAAATGAGGGAGATCATGGGGATACATATTAGAAAGGAAGAAGTAAAAATATCACAATTTGTAGATGATGCAATAGCACGTATAAGTGATGTGAAAAATTCTACGAAAGAACTTCTACACCTTAAGGAAAGTAGCTGCATACAAAATTAACTTTAAAAAAAAATCAGTAGCCCTATTTTATTTAAACAATAAATGGCCTGAGAAAGAAATCAGAAAAACATTCATCTATTACTGATACATGTTTACACGTTCACCATTTGCAACATCCGTATTTAAGAAAAGGAATTAATTGCTAATGTAAACACTTACTTCTGTTTCATACAATTCTCTCATACATTTACTGATAAGGACATATTTACTTACACATTCCACAAAACTTGGTCTGAAGAATATTTGAACACTTTTAGTTTATTTTACATGTTTTTCATTTTATTTTCTTCATATATTATAAAATTTCATTGTTAAGAAAAGACATACTTCATATTACTTAATGATTTAGATTGATTGCTTCTTTTATCAGAATGAATTGGTCCTCTTTATTATTGACAGTAGTTCTTTCTCTGAAATTGCCTTTTGATGATCCATCAACTTATTTTTATTTTTGTCTATCTTTATAAAGCATTTTTATTGTTTTTTATTTACAATCCAGCTGATGTCCCCACATTCTTGTCCCCCACCCACACAGTCCCTCATCCCATTCTCCCCAACCCCCGTCTCTAAGAGGATGCTCCTCCACCAACAGGGCTCCAACCTCCCCTGGGACCTCAACTCTCTTGAGGATTCAGCTCACCCTCTCCCAATGAGACCAGACCAGAAAATCCTCTGTATATTTACTTGTCCAGGACCTCAGAACAGCTCCTCTTTGCTACCTGGTTGGTGACTCAGTGCTTAGAATCTCCCACAGGTTCAGGTTAGTTGAGGTCTTGCTATGGGGTTACTCTCCTCTTCTGCTTCTTCCATCCTTCCCTTAATTCAACCAGAAGGGTTCCTGACTTAAGTCCAATGGTTCAGTATAAGTATCTGCTTCTGTCAGTCAGCTGCTGATTGGGCCTCCAAAAGGAGATCTATGCTAGGCTCCTGTCTGTAAATACGTAATAGTGTCAGGCCTTAGTGTCTCCCCATAAGGTGGACCCCCAATTGGGCTGGCCACTGGACCACCTTTCCCTTAGTCTCTGCTCTATTTTGTTCCTGCAGTTCTTATAGTCAGAAACAACCCAGATGTCCCTAAATAGAAGAATGAATACAGAAAATGTGGTCCATTTACACAATTGAATACTATTAAAATTGATGACTTCACCAGTTTTTCAGGCAAATGGATGGAACTAAAAAATATCCTGAGTGAGGTAGCCCAAACTCAAAAGGGCATACATGGCATGTACTCATTAAGTGTATATTAGCCAAAAAGTCTCTCAACACCCAGGCCTCTGATTTTTTCTAGAGGATCTCCCTATCTCACATCTTCTAAGGGTTCATATTTCCATTCATTCTGCTGGCTTCACTCCTACCTTTCCTCTTTCCCTCTCCTTCACTCCTGTGCTGTTCAAATCCCTCCCTTTCCCTGCTTCCTATGATTGTTTCCTTCCCCATAGTAAGTGGGACTGAAGCATCCTCATTTGGCCTCTCTGATTGTTAAAGTTCTTAAATTCTGTGGGTTGTATTTTGTACTTTTTTCCAATTTTCTGAGGAAATGCCAGATTGATTTCCAGAGTGGTTGTACCAGCTTGCAATTCCACAAGCACTAGAGGAGTGTTCCTCTTTCTCTGCATCCTCTCCAGCATGTGCTATCACCCAGTGTTGATTTGTACTTCCCTGATGAAGAAGGACTTTTTAAAAATGCTTCTTAGCCTTTTGAGGTTCCTTTGTTGTGACTTCTCTGTTTAGTTGTGTTCCCCAGTATCTGTTAGCAAGCAAGTGAAAGATCTATATGACAAGAAGTTCAAATCCCTGGGGGGGGAAAAATCAAAGAAGACCTCAAAAGATAGAAAGATCACCCATGCTCATGGATTGGTGGGATTAACATGAAAAAAGCCATCCTACCAAAAGCAATCTATATATTCAAGATTCCAACACAGTTCTTCTCAGCCATGGAAAGAGCAATTCTCAATTTCATATGGAAAAAATAAAAACTCTAGGATAGTGAATACAATTCTTAACATTAAAAGAACTTCTGGAGGAAGCACCAACCCTGACCTCAAGCTGTGCTGCAGAGAAATAGTAATAAAAACAGGATGGTACTGGTATAGAGATAGATCGATAAATGGAATATAACCGAATACACAGAAATAAACCCACACATCTATGGGCACTTGATCTTTGACAAAGAAGCCAAAACCATTCAGTGGAAAAAGAAGCATCTTCAATAAATGGTGCTGGTCTAACTGGTGGTGTGCATGTAGAAAATTGAAAAAAAAAAACCTTCATATTTATCACCTTGCACACAGCTCAAATCCAAGTGGATCAAGGACCTCAGCATAAAACCAGATACACTGAATTGAAAAGAAAAGAAAGTGGAAAAGAGCCTCGAACTCATTGGCATGGCAAGGGAGGCGAGAGGTTGAGGGATTTCTTAAACAGAACTCCAATGGCTCAGGCTCTAATATAATGAATTGATAAATGGGACCTCATGAAACTGGACAGCTTCAGTAAGACAAAAGATGCCATCAACAGGACAAATCAGTAACCTACAGAATGGTAAAAAAAATATTCACTAACCCCACATGTGATATAGGGCTAATATCCAAATATATAAAGAAGTCAAGAAGTTAACCTTCAAAAAACCCAAATGATTTATCAGGTTTTATACATCTTTTGGCCTTGATATACCTTCTTCCAGACGGATGGTAGAATGAGGTCTGAATTCATGGTTTCTTTCAAATAATACAAAACCAAATTTAGTATCAATAGTAAGTGTTTCAGACAGTGGACAGCAGACAGTGCAGGACAATAACTTCTGAGAACAAAAAAGAAAAAAAGAAGATGGAGCTAAACGCACATTTTTACTAACACCTTATTCTACTTTTATTTGTGTACGTACAAGTGTGTGCTTATAAGTGTGTATTCCTGGGTAAGGACCCATAGAAGGGCAGAAACTAATTTCTTTAATTGCTCTCTACCTTACTTTTTTATTTTACTTAACGAGAATCATTCTAAGCCAGTTCAAATGGTGGTTTGCAAGGCCTAGGTGTCCTTTTATCAGTTTCTCATCAACACAGGGTGTGCAGGTATGTGCTCCTCTATGCACTCCTTTTATACAGAAGTTATGAGGTCAAACTCAGGTCTTTGACCTTTTCTGCCTAAGCTCTCTGCCAAGACCATACACCACTGTCTTTTCTAATTAAGTTCTTTGTTTGGATTAAAGGAGTGGTGATCTCTAATGCAAATAAAGGTTATAACATATCATTATGGAATAATAGTAACCTATTATACACGAGTAAAAGCACCAAAAATTATCCAAATTACTAGAAATCACTTGAAACTAAATTATGTATACCAAAAAGTGGTAAGATTTTTCCTACTTTAATAGGCTCTTTTATTCTCTATAGTACCCATTTTAAGTGATCTGATTGCTAAGCAGTGGCATAAATGCTGAAAGTGAAAAATGACATATGCTATGAAAAATTGCACATATGTGAAATGTACTTTTAGAACAAATTAAATATTCAAAGGGTCGAAGAATAATAGAAGAAAATTGCATGGGATAATATGCTGTTAGTTTCATATGTCAGTCGTATTAAGAATTTGATAAAGCATGCTTTGTGTCAATGAGAATATTTCTATATAAGAGCATGATGTATGTCATTATCTGGATGCAGTGAGATCATCCCTTACAAAGACTGGAGGCTGGAAAGAATAATAAAGCTGAAGGAGAATGTTTGATGATCCTCCTCGTGGCCTCCCTTCACAATGGGTGTGACTTTGTGCTGCTTTGTCATGTGACATAAATCTCCAGGTTAATGTTTTTGCGGTGCAGTGGGTAGGATTTATTTTATATTACAACTCTCACATATCCCATCAGGGAGCAAAGTCCAATCAACTGCTAAAGGAGGGAGGCCTGAGGTAAGAACTGAAGCAGAGAACATGGAGGAGCTCTGTGAACTGGGATGCTGGAGAGTCTTAAGCGGGGAGGGGGTGTAGTGGAAGAATAAATGAATGGGGCTGGAACAACCAAAATAAAAGGAGTAAATATATGTCATTAAAAAAAAATAACTGTGAAGAGAGGTATTTATCATATTTTATTTATCATGGAGTATAAAACTATTGCTAGAAACCTTGAGTTATTAAATAAAATTTGCTTTGTAAGTTAAGATACCTCATTGTTAGTCATTAACTAGGGCATCTCTAGAGGTTTCCCTAATATTACAGATGATTGTCTATTTTCTTGGTTGTGCAAACAAACAAACAAAAAACCAGACAGGAGATACTATGGCTGGAGACATCAAACACTTTGGATACATCATGCAGAGGCATGAATTTGAATCTGATCTTTCCTGCTAGTTACATTTCATAGTCTTCAAAGATGTCAAGCCAGTTGTAATAATTTTTTTTTTGCAAAAAATAATATCACAGTTATGGGAATAATCAATTGTTGATTTTATCTGAAAAGAGCTTCATAGACAGGAATCCCTGCCTAGCATGCAAACCAAGTTAAGAACTCACAGCAGGAACATAATAGGATCCAGGGTGGCAGCCCAATACTGTTGATTAGCAAACTGACACAGCACCAAACTCTTTTCTATATATTAGGTGAACAGTTTTCGACATATGCTGCTTTTAGCTTTAATCAGAAAAGACTCTGCAGTGAGACCCGTGGCTGCAAAAAAAGTGCCACAAACAAGTGATTTCTATGGTCTCTGCCTTAAATAAGGTACTTACTTATTCCCACTTATTTTCAGGGAACATTTCAGAAGAGAAGGCACAATGAAAGAGCTCAAAATGCCATCTTGTGTTCAAGCCAGAGCCTTTGCAATCAAGAACTCACAGGAGATCATGGTGTATACAAAAATCAACCCATCACCAGTCAGGCATGAACGGGAAAGAGGCTCTAGAGGACCAACACCTCACTGCTAAACTGCTTGTTACTAATAGAAACGAGGAAAGGATCTATTATTTTTCTATGTATACTCAATGCCTAACTCAGTAGGCTCTAACAAATAGTTCCAATCAAATCATGTTAGATACTCTTCCATTGCTATGAAGAGATACCATGACCAAGGCAACTTATAATATGAAACACTTAATTTAGGAACTTGTTCCGGAGGGTTATTAGAGTTTGTGAACATAGTGGCAGGGAGCATAGCATGGGATGAAGTGGCAGGCATAATGCTAGAGCAGTGACTGATAGTCACTTGCAGAGAGAGAGACAGAGACAGAGACAGAGACAGAGACAGAGACAGAGACAGAGACAGAGGCAGAGACAGAGACAGAGACAGAGACAGAGAAATGAACTTGGGAGTGATATGGGCTTTTTAAACCTCAAACCACACCCTAGTGATTGATACCCTCCAATAAGAAGCACAACTTGTCCTCAAATAGTTCCATCAAACATAAACCTATGAGGAGCAGTCTTACAAAAAAAGCATTACAAAAATTTTCACTGAGATATTCTAGGAAAAACTAAATGAATTGGGAAACAAAACCAAAATTCCTGATACTGGAAAATATTGAAAAAAAATGTGATGGAGTTCAAATGGATAGATTTAAGAGAGTAGGGAGAGGCTAATCAGAATACAATATACAAAGTTATCAAATTGTTAAATAACAGAATTAATCAATAAAATAATACAGAATAATAAAATCAGTAAAATGCAATTCAAAAGCATATCATTTATTATTTGTATCTTCTTATTTGTCATTGCAATGGTCATGGTACATACCACACTTAAGAGACTACAATATAAGAGTACAGATAGGATTAAAGAAAGGAAGACAGTTTTTTTTTTTTTTAATAATGCATGGCACAGTCACCTAAATTAATATCACAAGAAGTAATTGTATCAATGCAAGAAGTAAAGAAGTGTAAATAGTTATCCTACTACTGTAAATGATAGAATTCATTAAGTCTTACTTGCTGCTGCAATCAAATACATTATTTATACCAATCAAATATTTTAGATAGTAATATTCTTTTCTTTTTCCTTTTTTAGTTGATCCTGTTACATCATGCTCACTGTCCCCTTCCTAGTCACCCCTACCACAATCCTTACCAATTCCCCCTTTCCTTCTCCTCTCCCACTCTGGGTACAGGTGGGCACTCACCCAGATATTCATACACTCTGAAACTTCCACTCCCACTCAGGCCAGAAAGGATTAACATAGTATTTTCCCACCATAGAATGTAATACATTTTCACTGTTCTCTATTTTAGTTAACTGTGACAGCATGGTCACTATTTTATTTTACACTAGCTTCATCTAAGATTAATGAGATTTTGTTTGTGCCCTAATTTTAATTATAGTTTGAAGCCTGAAAAACTGTCTAAATACAAACATGAATAACAGAGTGAGTTAAGTTATACAAAAGCATATTTTGATTGGAATCATCTAGATTAGCATTTGGATTTCTCAGACAGTATTTTCTCTTTACCTGGTATTTTGTTGTCCAGCCTAGTAGTGGCAAAAATAATCTATATGCATCTGTTAAAGAGAATAAAACTTCCATGCATTCAAATTTTTATTGTTAATTAAATATTTCCTATATCATTGAATGCATTTTTTTTGAAATTCTTTGGAAATATTGCAAGATTTACCTTGTGAAAGTTAAGTCAGAGTAAAAAGATGAGGTACATTGAGCAAGCAGCGACTTGTTCAAAACATAAGTTCCCGGAATAGTATTGCTGAAATACCAGAGATCTGTTAAATCAACTTTAAGATATATCAAATGAGGTAATCTTGAAGCGACAATATCAACTTTCATAAAATAAAGATACTACTTTAAACAAACAACCCCTTATAATCAATCCATTTACAGTACTATTTAACACTGAACAGAGCCTGAGAATTCTCCTATACACACACTCTCTGTCTCTGTCTCTCTCTTACTTGCATTCAATACTACTCTAAGCCAAGATTTTCTCTTTTTAAAATTATTTTCTTTATTTACATTTCAAATGTTATTCCCTTTCCAGTTTCCCCTCCAAAAACCCCTTATCGCATCCTCCCTCCCTGTACTCACCAACCCACCCATTCCTGTTTCCCTGTCTTGGGATTCTCCTCTACTGGGGCATTGAGTTTCTCAGGACCAAGGGTCTCTCCTCCCACTGATGTCCAACAAGGCCATCCTCTGGTACATATGAAGCTGGAGCCATGGGTCCATCCATGTGTATTATTTGGTTGGTAGTTTAGTCCCTGGGAGCCCTGTGGATACTGGGTGGTTCATATTGTTCCTCCTATTGGGTTGCAAACTCCTTCAGTTCCTTCGGTCCTTTCTCCAGATCCTCCATTGGGGACCTTGTGCTCAGTCCAATGGATGGCTAGGAGCATCCACCTCTAGATTTGTCAAGCACTGGCAAAGCCTCTCAGAAGAGAGCTATATCAGGTTTCTGTCAGCAAGCATTTGTTGGCATCCACAATAGTGTCTGGGTTTGGTGACTGTATATGAATGGATCCCCAGGTGGGGCAGTCTCTGGATGGTCTTTCATTCAGTCTCTATTCCACATATTGTCTCTGTATCTCCTCCCATGGGTATTTTGATCCTCCTTCTAAGAAGGACCGAAGTATCCATACTTTGGTCTTCCTTCTTCTTGGGCTTCTTTTGGTCTGTTAATTGTGTCTTGAGTAGTCAGAGCTTTTGGGATAATATCCACTTATAAGTGAGTGTATACCATGAGTGTTCTTTTGTGAATGGGTTACTTCTCTAATAGAAAATAAAGTGGGGAAGAGCCTCAAGCACATGGGCACAGGGAAAAAAATTCCTGAACAGAACACCAATAGCTTATGCTCTAAGATCAAGAATTGACAAATGAGACCTCATAAAATTACAAAGTTTCTGTAAGGCAAAGGACACTGTCAATAGGACAAAACAGCAAGCAACAAATTGGGAAAAGATCTTGATCAAGTCTACATCCAATAGAGGGCTAATATCTAATATATACAAAGAACTCAAGAAATTAGACTCCAGAGAAACAAATAACCCTATAACAATGGGGTACAGAAATAAACAAAGAATTCTCAACCAAGGATTACCAAATGGCTAATAAACACCTAAAGAAATGTTCAACATCCTTAATTACCAGGGAAATGCAAATCAAAACAACCATGAGATTCTACCTCACACCAAGCAGAATGGCTAAGATCAAAAACTCAGGTGACAGCAGATGCTGGCAAGGATGTGGAGAAAGAGAAACACTCCTCCATTACTGGTAAGATTGCAAGCTGGTACAACCACTGTGGAAATCAATATGGTGGTTCCTCAGAAAATTGGACATACTACTACTGGAGGACCCAGCTATACCACTCCCAGTCATATACCCAGAAAATGCTCCAACAAGTATTAAGGACACATATTCCACTATGTTCACAGCAGCCTTATTTATTATAGTCAGAAGCTTGAAAGAACCCAGACGTCCCTCAACAGAGGAATGGATACAGGAAATGTGGTACATTCACACAATGGAGTACTACTCAGCCTTGAAAAACAACAAATTCATGAAATTCTTAGGCAAATGGATGGAACAAGGGTGTTTTGTTTTTGTTTTTTATTAAAACCTCTTTTGTTATGAATCCAATGCAACTTAGAATTGCTATAAATGAATGTAAACTGAAAGTTACATGTATATTATTGCCTAACTATATTATTCATATGTTAGCCAGTCATTTTTATCACACTGAATTTCCCAGCCTTTTCAATATATGAGATTACTATAATGCATATCTTAATCAAGCAGGGGAGGAAGCCTGTGTAAAAGTAAATGGTCTCTGCAGTTATAGATTTTGCACTGAATGACTTGTGAGAGAATCTGGGAACATGTTCCGTGATGCTCTTTGATCAACTGAACATTGAGATTACTTCTAATTAAGTTAATGGAAAATCACAAGAATAGTTTTGCTGCCTGAATTAATTAATACAATCATTATTGGCTGACAAACCACAGATTATTTAGCTTATTGTATGTACATAGAAAAATAACAAGTTATTTTTTTCTATCCCAAAGACAACCTACTTGATGCACTTAATAGTCACAGTCTTTGGAGCTCTGTGAAGTACAAGTAATGTTATTTTGACTTGACAATTGATTGAAATCACAGAATAGTTCATGTCACTTTAATCAAAAATCAGCTCAACAGCTCTCAGCTTTGCAGGTAGAACTTTCAAAGTTTCTTCTTTTCACTTCTAAATATAGGATTGTTTCAGTTTCCATCTTCTCTATCTACAAACCTCCTCTGGAATATTTTGTCTAAGACATTGACTTTGAATAACCACTTTCGATGGCTATAAATCTTCATTTATTTCTTTTGGTTACTTTTATCATCCATTTACGTAACAAAATTATAAGATTCTCTGACTATCTAAAATTTTTGTTTGGTATCATTCGTTTTTTACCTGATCATACAAAAAGAGCTATAAGCAATTAATGAATGCTGAGAGAGAAATATTCATTGTCAATGAGACCATATCAACTGATTATCCAATATGAAATGGTCAGCCCTGAAAACATTCTCACAACTAAAATTGTTTTCGTTGTATTTTTAATAACTTAGGCTAAATGAAAACATTAACTATCTCTTCTTCAACCCATATTATTACATTGGATCGTGGGATTATTATTATTTTAACAGACAATAAATGGAGCTGCACTCTCAATGTCTCATGTGTTCTAGACATCACTCCAGTATATTTCCACCATGAGTGGCAAGGAGAGAAGACACACAAGATTTGAAAGCTAAAAAGACATTGTTATTAAATAAAAGTTTGTACACTGTAGTAGGGACCAAGTGGAAAAAAAAGTGAGATTGCATTTTTTTGTTTAGTTGGTTGTTGTTTTGAGGCACAACATTAGACATGTCCAAATTGATATAAAATCAGATAGTAAGAGGCAGGAAAAGTAAATACAATATTCACAAATATGTACAGCTCTAAAGAAAATAGCTTCATGGGACAAAGTAAAGAAAAGATGAGATAGTGGCTGGAAGCAATTTCCAAAGTCACTGTTTCCCTAAGCATTATCAATTCCTCACTAACCTTTTGTTCTTGTCATTCAGAGTTGCATAGGGTTCTGGAATGCACCAATGAAAAGAAGTCCTTTCCTTTAACAAAGTTATAAAGTAGCTACTTCCCAAAGTTTTGCTCAAGACAGAGTAAGATGCTGTACTAGGGAGATATGGCTCAGTGGTTAAGACCACTGACTGCTCTTCTTGAGGTCCCGAGTTCAATTCTCAGCAACCATATGGTGGCTCACAGCCATCTGTAATGGGATCCAATATCCTTATCTGGTGTGTCTGAAGACATACAAAGGTGGATGCTTGCAGCCAGCCATTGGACTGAGCATGGGATTTCCAATGGAGGAGTTAAAGAAAGGACTGAAGGAGCTGAAGGGGTTTGTAACCCTTTAGGAAGAACCACAATATCAACCAACCAGATGCCCCCCGTCCCCCAATTTCCCAGGAACTAAACCACCAACCAAAGAATTCACATGTAGCAACCCATGGCTCCAGCAGCATATGTAACCTTGTCATGGATCAGTGGGGAGAGAGACCCTGGGCCCTGTGAAGGCTTGATGCCCCAGTGTAGGGAAATGCCAAGGCAGGGAGGTGGGAGTAATGGGTGGGTGGGGGGCTACCCACAAAGAAGCAGGGTGAGGGGGATAGGGTAGGTTATTTCCGGTGGGGGAACTGGGAAAGGGGATAACATTTGAAATGTAATATCCAGCTGGGCAGTGTATGCCTTTAATCCTTATCCTGAGAGGCAGAGGTGGCAGGCAATTTCTGAGTTGAAAGGCCAGCCTGGTCTACAGAGTGAGTTCCAGGACAGCCAGGGCTACACAGAGAAACCCTGTCTCAAAAAAATAAAAATAAAAAATAAAAAACAATAAAAGAAAAGAAAAAATGCACTAGATAAAAGCATAGAAAATGGAACGAGAGGGCATAGAAAGTACAGGCATTGATAACAGTGAACATGGCCATCACAAACTAATAGAACAGGAACAAGATCATCCAAGAAAGTCATTAGGATTCAACATAGTGTAAACCAGTGAGCTGGCACACATATTCATATTTGGTAACCCTTTCTTGTGTTGTTGGGATGTGATTACAAATAAAATGCCCTGTGAGGTTAACTCTTTCTCAACTGCACAGGATATCTTTCCAGTGGAGACAAAAACCATCATAAAATGTTACCATATGTCACATTGTGGTACATGTGTCTCCAGCTCAAACACTGATCTATAGCTAGTTAACCTATCTGACATATATTTAGCCTCTGGTGAAGTTCTTACATGCTGAAAGATTGTAGCTATATACTAAGATGTATTGATAGTAATTGTCTGCTGAGGATTTTATGTTGTAAAGAAATTAATCTATACCTCTATCACTGGAAATCTTGGAGAAATATCCTTGTTTCATGATTCAGAATGTCACCGTAGTTATTGTCAATAAAGTAGACTACATTGTTATTAAAAAGTCACTCCACTTAATGAACATGAATTTTAGATGATTCATAATTAATAAATCATTAAATTATATATACATTAATACTGATCAAAACATGCCTATTAATATTGATCATAATTTTTCACTTCCATTTGAAGCATATGTATACAGGACAGGACATAGCACAATTATTGTCAACTACATAATTAGTAAAAGGAGAGTTACTATACATCCCTGAGTTTGACTCTTAGTTGGACATAATTTTTATGTAATGTAAAGAAATGTATCTCGCTTTTCCTTTCAGCAGCACGCGGCAGCAAGATGGAAGGACAGATTTTCCAAGAAGAGGAAGTTTGTAGCTGATGGCATCTTCAAAGCTGAACTGAATGAGTTTCTCAGTCGGGAGCTGGCTGAAGATGGATACTCTGGAGTTGACGTCCAAGTTACACTGACCGGGACAGAAATCATTATTTTAGCCACCAGAACACAGAATGTTTTGGGGAAGAAGTGTCGGCAGATCAGAGAGTTAACTGCAGTTGTTCAGAAGCGATTTGCCTTCCCTGAAGGCAGAAAAAGTGGCCACAAGAGGCCTGTGTGCCATTGCCCATGCAGAGTCTCTGCGCTACAAACTCTCTACTCCTAGGAGGGTTTTTGGTTCCAAGGGCCTACTAGGGGTTTCTTTGGTTCATTATAGAGGGAAGGGCCAAAAGCTGCGAGGTTGTGCTGTCTGGGCAGCTCCGAGGACAGAGGGCCAAGTCCATGAAGTTTGTGGATGGTCTGATGATTCACACGGAGAACCCGTTAACTGCTATGTTGACACTGATGTGCGCCATGTGCTCCTCAGACAGGGTAGGTTGAGCATTAAAGTGAAGACCGTACTATCCTGGTACCCAAGTGGTAAGATTGGTCCTAAGAAGCCTCTGCCTGATCATGTGAGCATTGTGGAACCTCAAGATGAAATCCTGCCCACGACACCCATCTCTGAACAGAAGGGTGGGAAGTCAGAGCCACCTGCCATGCCCCAGCCAGTGCCTACAGCATAACAGGGTCTTGGCAGCTGCATCTGGAGGCAGAATGTTATCTTGTGAAGACATTTAATAAAATCTTGAACAAAGGAAAGAAGAAAGATAGAAAGATAGAAAGATAGAAAGAAAGAAAGAAAGAAAGAAAGAAAGAAAGAAAGAAAGAAAGAAAGAAAGAAAGAAAGAAAGAAAGAAAGAAAGAAAGGTATCTCAAATCAATGTGAAGTAACATCATTACAGTACAAGAGGCAGCTGGGGTTTAGAACCAGAAGTAAATGATATCATCTTTCAAATGAAAAATTTGGTTTCTGATTTTTATATTTGAATATTTAAGTGGCAGTGGTGGTACACAGGAATCAGTAAACTAAGAAGTGGCCCATTAGGGAAGAAAACAAGGCTTTAAGGACAGGCACAGGAGAGATACAAAGAGCATGCACTGTGAAAGTGAGTAGTGAGTACCAGGATGTGTGGTATAAGGAGAAGATGGGGTCATGGAGACATAAAAGGGAAGCCTGGACGAAGAGAATCCATCAATCCTAAATTTGCAGAGAATTGCCTTAAGATGACCTCATGAACCTTGTTATTTTGTATACTGATTTACAAATAAGTCAATCTTTATAGTAGATATTTATAAAGTGATCTAGAAATAATATAAAGGGATATATTGTTTTATTGAGCTTTAATTTTTAAAATATTTCTTCTATTTTTTAGATTATGCTTATATAATTTACTACTTGCCTTTTCTCCCTCAAATCTCCCCCTCAGACCCTTTCTTGATTCTTTTCAAATTTATGACACATATATGCATTTGACTCTATTTAACTTTCATCTATTATCCACATGTGTGTGTGCGTGTGTGTGTGTGAATGTGTGTGTGAATGTGTGTGTGTATGTGTATAAAATGAGTACAACTTGTTCAGTCTGTATGTTAGTTTTTATATGTTTTGATGTACTAGTATGTACATGCTAAGGAGTTTGTGTGTTCTCCCCTGAGGTAGCACCATAAATGGTGGTCAGAAGGAATGAAACTTCTAGTTGGGTACTAGCTTGATTTCTTCATGTTTGATATTAATAGTAATTAATTTTTTTGTACAAAGGTGCCTTATTATCAAACTACGGAAGGGAACCTATAACCTTGACAAAGGTATGTTATATTAGAAAGTTCTGTGGGACTCTTTTGGGCAGTGATTCAACAAGATGTGACTTATTCTAGTACTGGGCTTTTCTTTGTAGCATAAGAAATTTTATAGGGAGCATTGTCTCCCCAATTATATGGTTACTCCACTTAAGTTCCTTGTTTTTATATATTGTATTGTACTGTGTCCATGTATCCCATCTCCACTACCCATTTATCAGATGATTGACATCTGGATCATTTCCAATTTCTATTATTAATAGAGCAAGAAACAACATGGATGAACAAGTATCTCTTTATGAAAACATAAATTCCTCTGAGTATATGCCCAAGACTCATGTAAAGAAATAATCTGTTTAAATTCATACTAATAACTATACTCCTTTTATACAGAAGAGTTAAAATAATGTTATGGGAATTCTGTAAAATATATCTAAAATGTAAAATCTTATAAAAACAATACATTAATACATGCATCATTACAGTCATTCAGTGTCACTGTAAAACTTGTACATTAAAATTTATATAACATTTTTGTATCATAAGGCTATTATGCAATTAAATTTCATGAAAACTGTCCCTGTAATAATAATTAAAACTTGAATATGACCAAGTGTCAGCAGAGGCAGATTGGACCCTCTTTGTCAGAGTTATCACATAGGTACAACTCAGTTGTCAGCAGAGTTGATTGAAAAAAGACAGTTCACAGTACTACTGAGCCATTGGCTGTCAATTAAGCACAAAATGAGCCTAGTAGCACATAAGGTGCTAACTTATTCACAAGCTATAATTTGCTTACTGTACTGCTATCCAGTGACATTTCTTTTCATTGGGCCGTCAAAGCATATTTTGTTTCACCTGCTTCTCAGCAGATACTACTGATGGAATTTCAGTGACAGAAGAATGTGAGGTTTCTTAGACTGATGGTGTCAATGGTGGTGAAAAGGTGATATTGCTAAAGAGGCAGATGCTTATATTAATAATAATAATAATAACTATTATTAAATTTATATATTATTTTTAATCACATGGGGAAACATCCCAAATCTGCTATTAGGCATGATCTTATGATATTTACCTGATATAAACATCAAATAAAACCCCATTTTATTACTTTGCTTCATACACTATCAAGGAGAGATTGTCACTTGAAGTCATATATAAATTTTATAGAATGTAGGAACAAATTTAACAGATAATTTTTATTTTGTACTTTTACTTAAGACTATATGCAAAAGAGAAACATTCACACCCAAAGAATTATTAGATATTGATGTGAGTTGAATTATTTCCTTTAATTACATTTCTTATTATTAAAAGTCATCAGAATTATTATTTAAAATTGAACATAGGATTACTCAGTAATTGAATTCATAATTGAGAATTAACTTCAGTTCTTGAGACATTTGTTGATGGTTATTTTTTCCTATATCTAAGGTTACATTCTCATGAAGAAGTTGGATTTGATATAATTATTTTTATTTATTTTTAATGTAAAACTTCATTTGCATATAGATACTTGTATATATGTATGCTCTTAAAGAGACAGATTTATTCTAAATTTTCTTTCATTTTATAATCGTCAAGTTCAAAGTAAATAGAAGTATAATATCTGCATGTAAATATAATTTGTGGTCAGACAATTCTGAACAGTTCTCCATCCTCTGTATTCCTAGAAATAGTATAATGTTTTCCTTCATTTATAAGTAAAAATCATTGACCTACAGAAAGCCAGTGACTTGCCAGTAATTAAACTGCCACATGTGCACATACTTGAACAAAACTGTTTCATTATGATAAATAAGACAGGGACATATTGGTCTATATTAATTTTATGCCAACAAATAGGCACTTTTAAACATTAGACTCAATATATATATATATATATATATATATATATATATATATATATATATATACATAATTTTTGAGAGTTCCATGAACAAGTACTATGTATTACATGATTTTAATCACTTTTCTTCTATTCCTTACTCCACTTCCTCTGGGTGTGTGTGTGTGTGTGTGTGTGTGTGTGTGTGTGTATGGGCATGTCAGTTAATGATTGTATATATGATTGCTTATATATGAATAATATTCTTGCTAACTCATGGTAACATACCTGTTTCATAATAATATATTGTATATATTATCTATCAATTTATAGTATATTTTACACATATGCACAATAAATATATGATAGCTTATATTTTATGCAATACTAAGTCCATTTAAGGATGCTGATGTACATGTGTTGCTTAGATTAGATTGAGAGCACATGATCAATATGTTTTTACCTTCCTTCTTCATCATTGACTGACTGTGGCTCTCCATATAGCTTTGGGACCTCCATAATTTTATCTTATCTGCTTTGGAATGTGGACCGGAGTGATCATTGATCATGTCTGTTTTAGAAAACTATGTTATTGAGGACTATTGGATACAGGGATCCACTCAAAAGGCAAAATGTCATAGGAGGCATCTTGATTTACTAATTCTTAAAATAATTTGCTCCCCCCTTTTGAGGCTTTCCCAGAACCATATGTGTAGAAGTTATGTTACAGATGTACCAGCTGGAATTGGTCACTCTCTGGACCTTAGTCTTTGAATTTTAATCATTTGTAAGTCTCTGAATTTGCTTATATCTATTGAAAAATAAAAATACCTTGGTTATGGTTGAGAGCTGCACCGATTTGTGGGTAAAACGATTGGTATTTAGAATACAGCAAGAAGCATATTGTTTTAGGAAAACCATAAACTAGAAGAAAGATGGCATATTCAACAAATGATGATAGAAAAACTGGGTTTCCACATGTAGAAGAATATTTATCACCTTACAGAAAATTAATTTCCAGAGTCAAGAAAGATAGCTCAGTGTCTAAAGGGAGTTGCTTCTTTTCTGAACAATCCAGATATCATTTCCAGCTCCCACATGGTGGCTAAAAACATGTGGAATTCCAGGCCAGAAGATTTGATATGCTTCCTGGCTTCCTTGAGCACTGTATAAATGTGCTACATGGGCATAAATGCAGGCAAAACATGCTTACACATAAAATTAGTATCTCCAAAGAACTTTAATACAAAATCATCTGAGAGTGGATCAAACACCGCAGGGTGAAACACTGATACTTCTAGAAGAAAACAAAGACAGTTCCCTGTAAGACACAGCTGCTGAAAATGATTTTCTTTTAGAGTTTCATTTCCTCACTAAAAAGGGCCAACAAGAAACAAATAGAATATCATAAAATTAAGAAGCTTTCTAACAGCAAATGAAACAATCATTCATGTAAAGAAGTCACCAAAATGGGAGAAAATGGTTTCCAGCTATATTTTTGATGGAGGATTAATATTCAGAATATAAAGAGAGATTAGAAAACAAAGAGTCATGAAAGCAAATGACCTAATTGAAAACTGGACTATGGATCTAAACAAAGAGTTCTTAGAAAAAAATAAAACATGGGTACAAAATAGCTTTAAAAAGTGATTGACATTTTTAGAAATCACAGTAATGCAAATTAAAACTACTTCCAGATTTCATTTCACACCTGTTTGTATGAGTACAATCAAGCAATCAAGTGACAACAGACAATGTCAAAGAATTAGAGAAAGAGAAACCTGTATTCACTGTTGCAGCCAATATGGAAATCATAAAATTCATGAAAAAAATAACAAAACTGGAAATAGATCTACCATATGACTCATTTATATTACCTCTGGACATATGCTCAAAGGACTCAATTTCCTATAACAGAAATACTTGCTGAACCATGTCATTGCATCTTTTGTCTCAATAGCTAGAAATTGGATGCAGACAGACATGAATTAATCAATGAATTGAGAAAAAAAATGAGAATAAACATACATGTGCACACATATGTATACAAAAGACTATATTCATGTAAAATGATAGATGAGTATCCAATTATCCAAAAAGAAAAATCAACTTAGAAAATTTATATGAATTTCACACATACTTAGAACAGAAAAATACTATTATATTCAGTGCTAAAATCCAGATCTAGAAAGACAAATGTTACATATACACTCTTATTTGTGGATCATCTACCAAGTCCTTCAGTTTGAATATGTTCCATATGACTTCAGAAAAACAAATGACAGGGAATTTCATCGAACAAATTAGACATAAATATTATTTTATGCACTTGGCCACTGAGGATTTTCTGTACATATCATATGAGGTAAGGTCCCAGGCATTGTAGGTTCTGATGATACCCATAAGTCAAAATAGACTGCAAGCATCACTAGAAAGCTTTGCAGTTACAACTTTTAAGTGATTACAAAGATGTTTAAAGAAAAGTGTGTGAAAATATGATTCTTATGAAGTCTCAACATTCCCATGACTCTAATGTTCTCTAAAGGTTTCCATAATTTGAATACAACATTCTCATTTCATGTCCACCTGCCTGTCAGCTGTTAGCTTGAAAAAATAAGCTATACATTTATATTTATTTCTGTTCTTTTGGTGAAAAATTATAGAAATTTCACATGATTGTTAGTAATTGCCAAAGTTCCCTGAGGAATAATATTCAAGGTGCTGCTAAGAAGCAGGGATATCTGGAAACAATTATTGAAGTCATTTCCCCAAGCACCACAGTTATTCTCTGAAGTTGAGAGGTGAAGAGATTTATTTATTGCCCTCATCAAAAACTTCATCTTGATGGATAAACCACTCTGCAGAGCCTCACATACATACAGCATTCTTCCACCTTAGGTTTAGCCTTTATACACTCAGCTGTCTAAATTAGAGTAAAAATCACACCCCTCCCATAGAGTAGTGAGTAAGCCCTTGCACTATGCCATACCTGCATTATATGAATCTTCGTTATTACTTGGCAATTTGAAAAGTAGCTTACATGTTCTTACTCAAATAGCACAAATATTCTTAGTGCTTTGATAGATTATTTTAAAAAAAATCACAATATCATCAGTAATGATCAAGTGAGTTTAACTGAGAAACACTTGATAGTGAACTTTATAACAAACATTTCAAGTTAATATCTTGAGTGACTACTGGTTGTAGACTAAGATGAAGACGATAGCTTTATTTATTTCACATATTATTAGGAGTTTTAATAGTTTTACTCATGAATAAAAATCAAATCATATCATATAACTGAGGATGTTTTCTCAGTGGTGGAATTGTTAACTAATGTTATTATGCAAGCCTATCTATTGTTTTTTGCTTGTTTAATATGTGTTCTAAGGATAAAACCCAGGTCTTCATGCTTCATAGGCAAATATTTTACCAACTGGGATTTTCTTCTAGTTTGGTTACAATGTAGCTATGGCAGTGTTAGACATCGTAACAAAATTTCTAAGTATCCCTCATCAGTTTAAAATATATGAGTCTAATGATAACTCTGGTCTGAAGAGGCTTCTCTTGCCAAAATGTCTCTTTAGAGGACATTTATATATGACAGTGGCTTTGTAGGAGATACACTGCCATGTCTCTTTACACTGTGAGTGTATTAGCCATAAGACCTGAACATTGTGAACTTCTTTTCATTGTTTTGAGATACTAAGTTGCCCCTGTTGAGTGGAAATTTGTTTTTTTGTTGTCATGTGTAATTGATTTCAGTTGAGGTATGAGGAGATGCTAGAACAGAGAAAACTCCATTTTAATGATAAACAAAAATCATACTAATATGGAGTAAGCTGGTTACATCCTGAGACTTATTAGACTTTATTAGCATGCAGTATATATGACCGGGGTTAAGCCTGGAGGTTGTATATTATGTGATTGGGGCTAGGGTCCAGATGATTCAATGTGTCTGAGAATACATGCTGTACCACCTGGGTTATACTGGGAGGCTGGGAACAGTGAAGGAGGGGTATAAGAATTGGGGTCATTGTACTAGGTCTGTGAGGTAGGCTAGATCAGAAGATTTGGAAGGGTAATGGCTGGGTAAGGTCAACAGAACTCTTTAGGCTGTGCTAGATAAAATAAGGTAAGAGCAGTGCCAACCTTATATTCAGGAATGATGAAGGCAGCACTCCCCAGACATAACATTGAGAGCAGGGTCAAACTTGGAGTATAAGAACAGAACAGAAAATGTCCATTAGACTGGGATAATACAAAGAATATGTCACCTGGGTTAGGTCTGGGAAGTATGAAGGTTGTAGGTGGGGAAGGGCTAGGATAACTCGCAAGGTTGGACCAGAGAGCAGGATTCTGATTAAAGCTATGGAAACCTTTTCAACATGTCTCTCATAGATGTCTTTTATTAACAACTATTCTTGTGATTTTTCTTTCACTCATTTTTAATTTATTTTTTTATAGTTTTAATTTAGTTCATTAAAATACTTACAGGATTTCTTCCTTGTTCATTTAAAGGATAATCTAAGCATCATTTGGGTCATTGTCCAACTTTCAGTACAACATTATAACTTTTATTCAATGGATATAATTATCATTTCATAGGCTTACTACTAAATAAGCTCACCCTTTGTATCACTTTCTGAACTCTGGTTGGCTGGTTCAACTCTCCTGTTCTAGCTCAAATTCCTCTCCAACCTGGCTTCCCTTTGACTCCCACTGAATTGTGCTGCTTGGCCTCAAACTAATGCTGGCTATTCATTCTAATCTGCTTGCTCTTCCCTATTGTCTGACTTCAAATGACTCGCCTGATATGCACTAAAATGCATAAGCTCACTGAGGAGTGCAGCTCCACTGCATGGCACTCACTGCACTGACTCCCACCTCACACAACTGAGGAACTAACATCCTCTCAACTGCACTGCAATCACTGATAAACTTAACAGTCTGAATGTCTTTAAGAAGATCTGCTGATGTATGAACCTCATCCCTGAATCTCAACAGTCTGATGTCCTCATGAAGATCCAGTGATGCCATGAGCCTTCATGCCTAGAATCCTGGCCATATGTACTTCAGCAAATGTTCATTTCAGGCGAAAGGTTTTCCCATCAGCCAGTCTCATTATTTACAACCCAGTTTTTGAGGTGTCCCCAAGCAGGGAATCCGCTTGCCACATTGTGTGCATTACCGTACTCCTCTGTCTCTTCCTTCCATTAGTCTTGTCTTTCATGTGGAAGCTTCTCTTACTTGGATTAGATCTTTATCAATTTTGAAGGAATCCATAGCTTTTCATAGGCAAAATCTCTTCCCCAATGTAATATATTCCCTGAGTTCCATTCTGACATTAAAATACCTCTAATGTATACAGATTGAACCAATTCAGCATTTTTCTAGAATCCATTGTCTTTCAGCAGCTTTTGTTCCTGCATCATTGCCATTCAAGTAAATAAATAATTTTAATAAAGCATTATTCCTTCTGTTTCTGGAAGTTCTTATTCCCCATTTCTGTTTATTAAGCATCTCCTTTAAGGTACCCTTAGATCTTTCTACAACTGTTTGACCTGTTGGGTTGCATGGTAAAACTTTAATATGTTTTATATTATACTATGCAAAACCACTATTTCATTTATTGGAAATGTATGCAGGGTATTATCAGTTAGGTGTTAGATGTAGACGTAAGTTTTATTTGTGTGACATAATTGTCATGTCAGAGGCTTACTTCTGAATAAGCTCACCATTCTAGTTCTTTCTGAACTCTGGCTGATTGGTCCAAATCAGCTGTTCTGGCTCAAATATCTCTCCAAGCTGACATACTCATTCTGGCTTCTCTCAGCTTATCACTGAATTGTTCTGCTTGGCCTCAAACTAAGTCTTGAAATTTGTTCTAATCTTCTGGCTATTTCTAGACATGAATTAAAACATGCCAAATTCTCAGTTCTCATTGAAGTGACAGTGATATGGGTCTTACTTGAGCATAAAATTCCAGAATATTTTGTGGTAAAGGTTAGCTAGTTTGGTAGTGTGGACAGTGATGTATGCTGTAAGATGGAGAAAGATGCTAGGTCATTGACAACAATCCCTACACACACACACAAACACACACACACACACACACACACAAAATTGATCTATTTTTATGATATGTGATTAGTTCCTGTAGTAGGCTTACTATGTTCTCACCATGATGACATCACTATGTAAGGGTACCAAGGCCTTCTTTCCTGCTTACAAGCAAGTACCAGTGCCAGTTATTGAATCTCAAACTGATGATCAGGTATGAATTTTCTTTATGTATAAATTGTTAGATTTCAGGAATTTTCTTAATGTGCTACAAAAGTAAGGGGGGAATACAGAGGGGCACAGGAAGACAAAGAAGAGACACAGCTAGTAGCATGTGGGCAGGAGTAAAGTGGTAGTGACTCCAAAAGACTTTAATATACTCATGTGTACAAGTTTCTGAAATGTTTTTAGGAACCGAAAACCAGATGTAGAGCAGAAGAATCAGAACACATGCAGAGGTCAGTTTGAAAAAGCAAGGATGATGTCATATAGGGAACAAAAATCAATCATAAAATAAACAATTCAACTTCAGTTAGCTCAATCCTTCCTAGAAAAGACAAAGCCCTCCAGGCATATTAGTATATTTATGATTCATGATTTTGTGTTACATTTTTTTCCATTTATGTGATTAGGAACATGAGTTATAAAGAACTAGAAAGACTGTAGTATTGAAACACTAAAGACCATATACATCATCATAAATCTATGAGACTGTATGAGAATGGAATGAAACTAGGAAAACAGTATTTCTCTGGCCTAAACGTTTTTAAATCTCAGACTTAATGCTTATTTTTCTTGATAAAATTTTCCAATTAACACATAGATCCCCACCCACACACATACATACACATGCATGTACACAGTGTTATTGTGTGTGCATGTGTGTGTATGAGTTTATTAATTTTTTCTTTTTTTAAATAATATCAATTTAATAATTTACTTTAGCAGGAAAGAAATGTGTAAACATTCAGTCAGCAGCCATATCCAACTTACAATTTGAAATGTAAATAAAGAAAATATCTAATAATAATAAAAAAAAGAACCCTGAGATTCAAAAATAAAAATAAATAAAAAGTAGTAAGATCAGTGATTGTGATTTTTCCTTCTCTTTCTGGAGAAGATGAAGATGAAGATGAATAAGAAGAAGAAGAGGAAGAGGAAGAAGAAGAGAAAGAGGAGAGGAAGAAGAAAATAAAACAATCCACCCTTATTTTTTTCTTTTTGAGGAACTAAATTTAATGTTCTAAAAACACTTAATATAATACCTATTTTCATAAAAGTAATTTACAATTTGTAAGAGTATAATGAAATTCCATTCATTGAAGGGTGATTTTTCAATATATACTTAGAATTCAATTATCTAGCACAACTGAAATTTATATCCATTTCTCTTTTGTTCTAGAGAAACTCCATTCTTTCCTGGTTCAAGGATTTTGACTAATTTAGAATTCTTTTAAAACTCCAACCCATCTGTTGATTAAGACTATAAATATAGAGAAAATGTATAAGGCTCAGTCCCCTGAACTATGAGTCAGAAGATACAAGAAAAATCAAATAATAAATGATTAGCATAATTAAACCATACAACCTTCCCAAGTTCATAAAATTTCCATGTAAAAATAAAGAAAAAGAAGGTATACTTTTTTATTTTAACTTTAAAAGATACATGGAATATATCATTTACTTAGCAAAAGGGTATTTTCCATAATTTTGCTGGTGTTCAATCATTATACTGATATGAAAAATCTTAATGTTTACCTATAAAATTATAAATAAATAGGTTTATATCCCATAAGTTCTGTTATTTAATTTAGTACATAATATGCTATGGCTATTGATTTACTAAAGTACCAAGTATACATCTTACAAAGACCCAAGAAAATGTTCACAATAAAAATAGACTCATATAAAAATGTTAGCAATAATTCCAATGATAATTCCACTATTATTTTATAGTGTTTACATTTTTGAATGGATAGATAAGACACTGCATAGAATTTAATTAAGTTCAATAAAGTCTTAAAGGTCTTCTACTTATCAAATCTGAGAATTTGCCTTTATAACACTAAAATACCAAAGAGGTAACAAGAGAAAAATATATACATATATTGTATATACACACATAAATATTGTACATCATCATCATCTCTCTCTCTCTCTCTCTCTCTCTCTCTCTCTCTCTCTCTCTCTCTAACTCACACACACACACACACACACACACACACACACACACACACACACACACACACACACCTATGCTGTAATGAAGCATCCTAAAATCCTTGGGAGAATTTTTAAGTTACTAAAAGAAAGATAAAAGAAAAAGTAGTTTCCACAGTAGACTATTTGAGAAAACTTCAAGAAATTTTCTATTCCTAAGGCAGTTTTCATAGAACATCAGATGGTGCCTTGACAAAGATTGACATCTACTATGGGGAGTTATAGAATGAGGAGAGAAATTCAAGTCCAATAAATCACCGGGACCATATGGTACATTTCCAAGATTTCTGAAGAAAATAGTGTGAACTTTCTTAGATGCAAAGGAAAAAGAACAGCAGGAAATTCAGAATTGACAGTAGCATCTGCTTTTAAAGCTCGCAAGTTTCCTAATGTACTATGTAGCGAAATGTAGAGAAGGACCAAATACAGAACTAGAACTTGGTTTATACTGCCGGTGTTAGACTTCAATACTGAATCATCTTTGATATTTCTATGCACACATGTTTTCTCTTCTTTGGATTTCTTTTAATAGTCATGGTTTTCTCCTATCTCTCCTGATGCAGTTTATAAAATAATCATATATTGCTAAATAAGCTTGTGTTTAATATTCACAAATATTAGAATTAGAATTGTCAAGGGGGAATATTTCATTGTTGATAGTATTATAAATTTCGTCCATTCTATATAAAATTTTGCCAAATTTGTCTCTGTGTATCTATCTCTCTATCTCTCTTGTCTCTTTGCCTCTTTGTCTCTGTCTTTCCAGTGTGTCTATATTACTCTTGTTTCTTTCTGTCTGTTTGTCTGTCTGTCTGTCTCTCTCTCTTTACCTGTTTCTCTCTGATATTATTTTGTTCCTTCATGAAGAAGAACTTTAGCACACTTGATTTCACACTCAATTCAAGATGCTTTATTATGATTTGCAGCCGTATTTCTGTTCATTAAAAAGTAATCCATCATATCTAGAAATGTACTCAATCTGAAATGTTTAATAACAAGAAAATGAGGTGTTTGTTTACACTTTATTGATATGGCAAATGCATAAAAATTGTACTAGTCATTGCTTAATATACTTGAGATACTTACAGATTCACACTAATAGACCTTTAACTAAATCTTAAAGATACTTACGGATTCACACCAATAGACCTTTAATTGAATCATAAAGAAGTTCTACTAGCTGGACTTCTTTTTTTGGGGGGGGGGAGAGGAAAGGGTTTATTCAGCTTACACCTTCCAGATTGCTGTTGATCGCCAAAGGAAGTCAGGACTGGAACTCAAGCAGGTCAGGAAATAGGAGCTGATGCAGAGGCCATGGAGAGATGTTCCTTACTGGCTTGCTTCCCCTGGCTTGTTCAGCTTTCTTTCTTTCTTTTTTT
>NC_034602.1:69826331-69841188 GCF_900095145.1 Mus pahari
GTGTGTGTGTGTGTGTGTGTGTGTGTGAGTGTGTGTGTGTATGTGTGTGTGTGTGTATATTTGGGATGTAGATATGACTATGTTTGGACAAGTTTTCTCCTCCTTATCCAAGTTAAAGGTCTTTTGACAGTGGCTGCTCTCCTTTCATCATGGTTTCTGATTACTGAAGTCAGGTATCTCTGAATGTTAAGCATTTGCCCCTGTTTGACCCCATCGTGACCTTGTAAAATATCTTAAGTAGTCTAGTTCTAACTGAGAACTATAACTGATCATCTGTTGTACTTAAAACCCTATGCATCTCCATGACTTTTATATTCATATGTATTTGTGCACATTTTCTAGTTCCTTCTGCATTTTATATTTCAATGAACTTGAACATACTGTAGTGGGTGCTAGGAGTCAAAGACATTCATATTCTTATAACTAGTTTTTTGAGTTAGCTTTCCTGGTAAAGTATGAATCAAGCTGAGAAAAATAATAATTTGTTTGAGAAAAAGTAACTCTTTGTGGATATGGCAATGAGAGCTTCTATGACATGCATGTTCCTTCTAATATTTTGATAAAATCTGCTAACTTCTAATTGTTTTAGAAGTGTTTGAGCCCAGATAGCATAATTCTTCTATCTTTAAAGCCAAGAAAAATATTCATTGTTCAATGTTTTTATCCTGAACAGAACAGCAATGGCCAGTGCTGTAAGATCAAGAATCAACAAATGGGAACTCATAAAATTGCAAAGCAAAAGATACTGTCAATAAGACAAAAAGGTGACAACAGATTGGGAAAGAATTTTTACCAACCCTAAATCTGATAGGGGACTAATATCCAATATATGCAAAGAGCTCAAGAAGCTGAACTCCAGAAATTCAAATAACCNCATTAAAAAATGGGCTACAGAGCTAAACAAAGAATTCTCAACTGAGGAATACCAGAGGGCTGAGAAGCACTTGAAAAAATGTTCAACATCCTTAATCATCAGGGAAATGCAAATCAAAACAACCCTGAGATTCTACCTCAGACTAGTCAGAATGGCTAGGATCAAAAATTCAGGTGACAGCAGATGCTGGCGAGGATGTGGGGAAAGAGGAACACTCCTCCATTGCTGGTGGGATTGCAAGCTTGTACAACCACTTGGAAATCAGTCTGGCATTTCCTCAGAAAACTGGACATAGCACTACCAGTAGATCCAGCAATATCTCTCCTGGGCATATACCTAGAAGATGTTCCAACTGGTAATTAGGACACATGCTCCACTATGTTCATAGCTGCCCTATTTATAATAGCCAGAAGCTGGAAAGAACCCAGATGTCCCTCAACAAAGGAATGAATACAGAAAATGTGGTACATTTACACAATGGAATACCACACAGCTATTAAAAACAATGAATTTATGAAATTCTTAGGCAAATGGATGTATCTGGAGCATATCATGCTGAGTGAGGTAACCCAATCACAAAAGAACTCACTTCATATGCACTCACTGATAAGTGGATATTAGCCCAGAAACCTAGAATACCCAAGATACAATTTCCAAAACAAAAGAAAATCAACAAGGGGGACCAACACGTGGATACTTCATTCCTCCCTAAAATAGGGAATAAAACACCCATGAAAGGAGTTGCAGAAACAAAGTTTGGAGCTAAGACGAAAGGATGGACCATCCAGAGACTGCCCCACCTGGGGATCCATCCCATAATCAGTCACCAAACGCAGATACTATTGCATATACCAGCAAGATTTTTGCTGAAAGGGCCCTGATATAGCTGTCCCCTGTGAGGCTATGCCAGTGGATGCTCACAGTCATCTATAAGATGGAACACAGGGCCCACAGAGCCCCCAATGGAGGAGCTAGAGAAATTATCCAAGGAGCTGAAGGGGTCTGCAACCCTACAGGTGGAGCAACAATATGAACTAACCAGTACCCCAGAGCTCATGTCTCTAGCTGCATATGTAGCAGAAGATGGCTTAGTTGGGCATCACTGGAAAGAGAGGCCCCTTGGTCTTGCAGACTTTATATGCCCCTACAGGGCCAGGGCCAAGGAGTGGGTGTGAGTAGGTAGCCGGAGCAAGGTGGGGTGAGGGTATAGGGGACTTTTGGGATAGCATTTGAAATGTAAATGAAGAAAATATCTAACAAAATAATTATTAAAAAAGGAGTGAGTTTGGCTCCTTTTGTTTTGTCTTGTTTTGTTTTGGCATTCATCTCCTCTTCCTCCTCTTTATTATTTTAAAATTCCATACATGGCAACGTATCTTGCATGTATTCATAAGTCAGCTTCCCCAAGCTCCCTTTGTATTTTGTGAACTCTTTCAATTTCATCTATTTCATTTTTAAACATTTCCTATATGGAACAATTTTGCTCTTGTTATTGTGGTTTGTGTGTGTTTGTGTGTGTGTGTGTGTGTGTGTGTGTGTGTGTGTGTGTGTGTGTGTGTGTATCTGTGTGTAGTTAAGGTCATCTACTGAGGTGTTGTAATACTATAAATGGCTTTACCACCTACAGAGAAATGTGACCTCCCCTCCCTCAGTGGCCAACAGCATTTAGCTCCTCAGTTAACAATAGTAACAATAGCCATTAGCTCCTCAGTTAACAATAGTAACACATCATGAACCTCTATTTATTTTATGCTGGAATTTTAACTGTCTTGAACTTGTGAAAGTCTTTGGGCAATAACAGGCAGGCCCTAATTACTTTCCTAAATAAAGTTACCTTTGAATCAGCAAATCTAAAATGCCTTGAGTTTATACTCTGTAGACTCATTCTATCTCACACACCTGAGTCAGCTGCTATTACATCTATACTTTACTAGTTCATAAAACTCTGAAAGAATCACAAGTATATATTTGTATTCAAGTCAATTATACACTTGTTTATTATTGTCCACTTCTGTATAAATTACCATATTAAATGTTCTGGTCTATTTATTTCTTCAATCTGGTTCAAAATGTAACTGTATTTGAGCACACTGTAATCTCTCAGAATGATTATAAGGGATGTTGAATCATGTAGGGGAAACCTGTTTCTGAAACCTTTTGAGAATATTTTTACCTTGAAATTTGTCCTTGAAATCATGAAGAAAGTTATAATGCAAAATCGTTAAGTCTTACATGCATATTAAAATTCTGTGAGCTATTTGGTTTAATATTTATTTATATTTAAATTATGTAGGTATTTGTTCCTGTGTGTTTCATGTTTGTTTGTCTATGTTCTCCAGAGTGTAGAAACATTAAGTAAAATTATCCGTATCAGAAATTGTTATATTATCATTTTCGAAGTTATATATTCATTGAAATTTCAATTGTGAGTTCTAATCAATGTAATAAAGCCAAATGTTATTTAACATTTCTCTATGAATTATAGGTTCAGAGGAGTGTGTGTGTTCATGTGTGTATATTTGTGCCATATAATTATTTTACTACTCTGTAAATGGGACATTTTAATTGTGCTGTGAAATAGTTGTGTGCATGCTAGTATATTGGTACTTTTCAAATAACTCAGACCTTAATTATCTTCATCAAATATATTTAAAATCCCATAACATTTTTGAATAGAATGAATACAATTGGAAGCTACTGTAGTAGAAAGAACATGTTAATCAGATGAACACAATAACTTAGCTTTGTTCTTTTTTATTAAAACGAACAAACAAACAAACAAACGAACGAACAAAAAAACAAAAACACCAGGCCTCCAGGACATGTCACCAGGCATGCATTATTACACTCTATGAATTCATATATGCCTATAAATAGTAAACTAGTTCTTGCTGTACTTTATGACTAAGATTGGACAGAAGAAATATTCCCATGGCTTCATTGTCTGTACCAAATAAAGGACCAAATTCCTCTAAAGATGAGTGCACTTCTTGCCTGAAATACAAACAGCCAATTGAACACTAACATAAATGCCCCATTTCCTGGGGTTTCAGAAATGCGTTTTAGAGCCACCAAAAAGGGGACTTTCATCAAGCCTAGCAGCTTTTTCTAGCAATGGCTAAAATATATCAATTATGACTTCAGTTATTTCTACTCAGTCAGGGAAACAGGATTCGTTGGCCAAAAAAGCAACTATTCTAGCCAGCCAAGATGTGGGCAGACCTAATGGGAGTGTGCAGGGAAACAGAGAGATCTAAGCCATATGCTTTAATGTGAAAGCCTTGAAGCTGATAGCTCAGGAAATGAAGCGTAAGTGGCATCTAAGACGTGTGAAAAGAAAGCCTCTGCACTGCCAGCTTCCCCCGTGCGAGGAATGGAATTTTCAGAGTCTATCAGCAAAAACTTTCTATCCAGATGTTATTAAAAGCAGTCAAGTAGGGCAACAGATGTTTTAAGAAAAAAAGTGGTCTGTTGTTTTTTGTTTGTTTTGGCAATACGCCATCTATTATTAATAATGAAAATTTATTTAAAAAATAATTCAGAGTTAAACATTTGAGTAACAAGAAAACAAAGTAGAGAGCTAGTAAGTGGCAGATTGGGACTCAAACAGCCCTTTCATGACTGTTAAGCCAAGAATTTTAGCTACTATGTATTTTTTTTTTTATTAATTTACTTAAATACTTTACATCCTGAACAAAACTTCCCCTCCCTCTTCTCATTCTAGTCATTCCCTCTCCCCATCCCCACCCCATCTTTTTCTCCTCAGAGAAGGAGAGTCCTCTCAAGTATATCAACATGCCTTGTCCTACAGAGTTAGACAAATGAGCCTAGTTATGGGTAAGGTGTTCAAAGGCAGGCAACGGAGTCAGAGACAGCTTCTGCTCCAGATGTTTGGGGACTGAGATGACTACAAGGCTGAACATCTGTTACATGAATGTAGGGAACCTAGGTCCACCTCATTGTATGCTCTTCGGTTGGCATGCATCTGAATGTATGCTCTGTACTGGGGGTGGTAGGGATACTATTTATTTGTAAGCAACAATTGAATCTGTTTATCAACTTAACCCCAAAAAAGGAATCATTAAATTTTTTATTTTGTTTTGTTTTGCTTCCAAGGTTATAAAATGCTTGAATATCACATTTAACTCTTAGTAGATAAAGGGCTATACTAACCCATTTTGATTCACTATACTATGTGTTCAGCAGTCATCAGTGATGCAGTAGCTTCAGGCATATTTGGACACAAAACTCTGAGTTGAACTCATTCCTGCACAGACCTGTAAGTTCCTAGTCTTTACCAATTTAGACAATCTCTTTTTAGATCACATTTTAAAATTACTGAACCTTTAATTAAAAAAAAAAACATTTTAAAATAAAAGAACAAAGAGTTTAACGTTTGAAAAACTTTAAGCATCATGAATACACCTCTTACAAGGAATCTTTAAAATATTTAGTAATTTATTAGGATAAACATTTGAACATTATGATAAAATGATCACTTCTGTTAGGTATGTCAAAAGAGATTTTAATTTTTCCTTTGACCTATAATTGGAAAGACCAAGTAGAGTTGTTCCTGAGCCCATGTAGAATTTGTTTCTGGGAGATACTATTGATCCTCTGTGGCTCTTACAACATTTATAGTCATTGTAAAATACTCACATTTTCAAAATAAAACATCTACACCTTATAAATAACCAAAAATCTTTATAATATTGAAGATATTTACAAGATCTTTTGTTGGCTGTCAACTTGACTACATCTGGAATTAAATAAAACCTAATCAGCTCGATAAATCTATAAGGATTTTTTTCCAAATTAAATAATTTGAATTAGGAAGACCCTATTTTAATCCAAATCTTTTAAGATCCACTTTTAATCCAGATATTGTCAGTCTGTATATAAGATATGAAATAGGAATGCTTTTACTCTTAGCCAGCTTTGTGTTATTCTGGATGGTAAAGCTGTTACTTCATGATATTGAGCATGCTTCTTTAGAATTCTATATTCTACTGAAGACCAGCTGAAACATTTGTATCACAGAGTGGACAACTATATTCTTGGACTTCCTGTTGGTAGCAATTCATTTTGAACTAACTGTATCACATACTGTCAGTCATCTAATAAATCTCAGGTATATGCTTTTGTTTTATTTTTCTCCCTTACCATAGAATACACATCTAAGGATAGTGCTTTCAAAGAACTTAAAGCAATCCCTTGTGTATTTACTATAATTATAGCTATTACCTTAGTATCATTGATGTGTTTTATTAACTTAATATCAATGTTTTCACCTATAACATGCAAATTCATTAAACTGTTTTTTAAAAGTAATTTCAATCTTGATTTTAATTATGCAACATATAGTTATGCGTAGAATGAGCAAATCATTAGATTGATTAATGTTATAGTAGAGGTAAGGCATGAGCAGAAAGAAAAGAGACACAAGAATTTATATAGTGATGTGGGGGAAAGAACAGGTTTTCTACAAACTATTCTGAGAACTAAAACATGATTTCAAGTTCACAGAGATTCTGACATGGCAAAGGAAAGAACTGAAAAAGATAGAAAGATAAAGGAAGAGAGAAAGAAAGAGATAAAGCAGGAAAGGAAGGAAGATGCAAAACAGTCTATACATGAATCACAACTAAACATCTTAGAGCTAGATTAAACATTGAATTAATGAAATATGATAGAAAGAACTATGTATATTTAGTATATTTAATAAGTATGCTATGAGTTCTGACTTGTGCCTATATGTAATTCCACTCAATATTTATTATGAAACTTCAATATTAGTTTTCATGACTGTCCTAATTCATATTCCTTAATAGCTGAATGAGTATGTAGACTTTGCCCTCTCTCCAGATCTTCTAATGTATGTTTTTAAAATAACTTTTCATACCACCTATATTAGAGCTATAATGTGTCATTTCTATTGTCTTTATTTGCATTTTCTTGGCAGTTAATAATGTTCAGTATATTTGTATATGATTGCTGGACATTTTTATAAGTTCTTTTGAAAAGTATCCATTAAGGAAGGATTTATGCTTTATTCTACACAACAGTAAATGAGAATAGTAAAGGCAGAACAGTAATCCAGAAACAGAATTTAAAAATAGCCAATTGTAGGTGGCAAACTATAGCATATATTGATTATTATAACATGTCATTTTTCTGCAGCATTTCACATGATTGGAAGCATAACATGGTTGCTAAATAGAAATAAATGCTTCAAATTCAAGACTATGATGTTATAGTCTTATTCTTTTTTTTGTCTTATTCTTTCAAATTACATTTTCCAGTTTCCAGGAACTAAGATTTGTTTCATTACCAATGACCCAAAACAAATTTCCAAAAAATATAGAGTTTTAGAACTTATAAGTATATATATATATTTTAATTATAGTTATACAATTAATTTTCCCCATTTTTTCTCCCTTTAGCCAGTGTCATAAAATGCTTTTTATCTAACTTAAATCTGTGACCTTGTCATATATATATATATATATATATATATATGCATATATTTGCACATATATATATGCATATATATATTCAAATTAAAATCAAAGACACTTGAAGCAACTTCACTTAGTCTATTGAATATAATACTTGAGGTTCTAGCTAAAGAAGTAAGATAACTATAGAAGAACAAGGAGATAAAAAGTGAAAGGTAAAAAGTCATGGTATCACTCTTCGAAGATTATATGGTAGAATATATTCTCCAAGATTTCTACCAGAGAACTCCAAGAGCTGAAAAACAACCTCAGCCAAGTGGCTGGATATAAAATTAACTCAAACTAATTTGTAAACTTCTATTATGTAAATGATAAATGGGCTGGGGAAGAAATTAGGGAAACAACACCCTTTACAATAGTCACAAATGATATAAAATATCTTTGTGTGACTCTAACCAAGCAAGTGAAAGAGCTGTACAACAAGATCTTGAAGACGCTGAAGAAAGAAATCAAAGAAAGACCTCCCATGCTTATGAATCTGTACAATTAACATAGTGAAAATGGCCATCTTACCAAAAGGAATCTATAGATTTAATGCAATTACCATCAAAATTCCAATAGAATTATCCCCACACATGGAAAGAGCAAATAAAACTTCATATGGAAAACAAAAACCAGGATTCCCAGCACAATTCTCAACAATAAAAGAACTGAGGAAAACCACCATCCCTAACCTCAAGCTCTACTACAGAGTGATTGTCATAAAAACCTCCTGACATTGATATGGAGACAGGATGATCAATGGAATAGATCTGAAGAACGAGAAATATTCCCAAAGAAACCAATGGACACTTGATCTTTGACAAAGAAGCCAAAAAACCATACAGTGGAAAAAAGCAAAGCCTCTTCCACAAATGGTGCTGGTCTAACTGGTGATCTGCACATAGAAGAATGCAAGTTGGTCCATATTTATCCCCATGTACAATGCTCATGTCTAAGTGGAGCAAGGACTTCTAATAAAACCTGACATAGTGAATCTAATAGAAGTGAAAAAGGGAAATAGCCTTGAATTCAGTGGTACAGGGGAAATTTTCTTGAAAAGAACACATGGCTCAGGCTTTTAAGACCAATGGTTAACAAATGGGACCTCATAAAACTGAAAAGCTTTGGGAAGTCAAAAGGCACTGTCAATAGGACAAAAGGGTAAACTACAGATTTGGAAAAGATCTTTACTAATCCTACATCCGATAGAAGGCTAATATCCAAAATACATGAAGAACTCAAGCAGTTAGTCTCCAAGAAAACAAGTAACCTGATTAAAACTAGGGTACAGAGTAAACAGAAATCTCAACAGAGGAATCTCAAATCCCGAGAACAGACACCAAATTGAAACACTATTGCAGATGCCAAGAAGTGCTTGCTGACAGAAACCTGTTATAGCAGTCTCCTGAGAGACTTTGCCAGAGCCTGACAAATACAGAGGTAGATGCTCATAGCCAACCATTGAAGTGATCATGGAGTCCCCAATGGAGGAGTTAGAGAAAGGACTGCAGAAGCTGAAGGTGTTTGCAACCACATAGGAAGAACAATATCAACCAACCAGATCCTTTAGAGCACCCAGGGACTAAGCCACCAACCAAAGAGTACACACAGAGGGGCCCATGGCTCCAGCTGAGTATGTACCAGAGGGCATTGTCTGGCATCAATAGGAGGAGAAGCCCTTGATCCTGTGAAGGCTTGATTTGCCAGTGTAGGGGAATGCCAGGGCATTGAGGTGAAAGTTGATGGGTGGGAAGGAGGGAAGCACCCTCTTAGAAGCAGGGGAAGTGGAATGGGATAGGGAGTTCTGACTAGGAAACTGGAAAAGGGGATAACATTTGAAATGTAAATACAGAAAATACACAATAAAAATAAAATGTTCAACATTCTTAGTCTTCAGGGAAATGAAAATCGAAATAACCCTGAGATTTCCCCTTACACCAAATAGAATGGCTAAAATCAAAAACACAAGTGACAGCACAAGCTGGCATGGATGGTGAGAAATGAAATGGCTGGTATGATTGAAAAACTGTATAACCACTCTGGAAATCAATCTGTCAGCCCTCCAGAAAACTGGAAATAGTTCTACTTGAAGATTCAGCTATACTGCTCTTTGGCATATACTCAAAAATCCTCCACCATAACACAATGACAGTTGCTCCACTATGCTCAAAACAGTCTTATTTCCAATAGCCCAAATCTGGAAGCAAGCTGAAGAATGTATAAAGAAAATGTGGATCATTTATGAAATTGAATACTATTCAGGTAACAAAATGAGGACATCATGAATTTTTCAGACAAATGGATGGATGGAAGTCCCACAGACTGTGGTCAATGTGGTTCATGTTAGCCAGAATAAACTGTGCAGAGATGGAACCTGAAGAGTTCATCTCTAGTAGTTAGACTGGGCCCACAGTGGAGGGGTGGGGACACCAACCCACCTTCAAAATTTTTGACCCATAATTATTCCCGTCTAAAAGAAATGCAGGGACAAAAATGGAGCAGAGAATGAAGGAATGGCCCATAAGTGACTGATCAAACTTGGATTCCATCCCATGGGCAGGCATCAAACCCTGACAGCATTCCCGATGACGTGTTGTGTCTGAAGACAGGAGCATGGCTGTCCATTGAGCAGCTCTATCAGAAGCTGACTGAGACCGATGCCGACACTTACAGCCAATCATTGCACCCCTATGGAAAACATAAGGGAAGGATTGAAGGAATGGAAGGAGATGGCAACCCCATAGGTACTCCAAGAGACGTAATCCCGAGGAACTCCGAGAGACTAATAGCCACAAACCAAAGAGCAAACACAGGCTGGTTCATGGCTCCCGATACATAAGTAGCAGGACACTGTCTCATCTGGTCCCAGTGAGAAAGATGCACCTAAACCTCTAGAGTATTGATGCCCCAGAAAGGTGATCCCAGGCATGGAGGGGCACCCACTCAGAGGGACAGGGTGAAGGACTGTGGAGGTGGGGGATGGAGGCAACATTTGGTGTGTAAAAATTAAAATAATTCATTTTACAAATTAAAAGAAATAAACTTAGTTGTGGGTAATGGTGCTTGTCAGTAATCTTGGCCCTTGCAAAGCAGTTTCAAGAAGATCTCTCTGTGTTAGAGCCAAGTTTGGTAAACAGCGTGGATTTCAAGACATCTATGGCTATATAGAAAGATCCCTACTTAACAAAATCCTAAAAGAACAGCATATCTCAAATTATGGAAGTTTTCCTAATCTAATATGGCTGGGCTCTTCTCTACTTCAAAATTATCATTGTCCTAAATCACACTAAGATAAACGGTGTTAACACTGAAAATAAGAAGCAATGTGGATAATTCATTTAAAGAGGAATAGAAATTTATTGAATCCTTCAATGACGACATGGTCATAGCAAAGACTTTCATCATTTTCAAGTGATAGAAGAGAGAGGACTAATGGAGCATCTTCATCTTCTACATCACAATAACATAGGACCTGGAGAGTCCTCTTATTAGGCACTCTCCTACTAAGTGTCTACATTTGTATCCTCGCATCCTTATCAGATGACTCAGGATTACCCATATTTCCAGATTCTGGAAATCAGATGTTTTTGTCTGGCTTCTTTGGATAACAGGTATTCACACAGTGCAAAGACATATATGTATTTCTGTATAGTGAAAAGATTTTCTCATATACATGGTTTTCCATTAAAATTAATTTAATTTATATCTGAAAAGATGTGAGTGACTCTATTGATCAGTAATCCAATGCTGAGTAGAATACAGACAAGAGGATTTAGAGGGCTGAGGATGATGACCACAAAAGTTGCCTAAAATTAGAAATTCTTGTTACATTAATAGATGCAATCCCAAAGGAATAAGAGCGCAATCTTAGAATAGGAAACTCAAAATTTTCCATGAGCCTCCATTCCTGCACAGGTATGCAGTTTAACATATGTACATGTACACACAAACATGCATACAAACACCATTCTACTAATGAAATGAGATGAGAAACAAAATTTATGGTTAAGAAATCCAAAGCACAGACATTTTATGTTTTATGAAGTAACAAATGTAGCTGAACTTGAAAATCGATTTAAACTTAGGTAGTCTTAATCCAGATCAATGCATTGAATCTTTATGTCATGCTGGCTTCAATATGTATTACAGACTTGGGAGTGATATTGACTTTCAGGCATGCATGCAGGTAGAAAAATTAAACTAAATTGAATATATATATATATATATATATATATATATATATATATAATTTTAGTTCTGTTTGTGATTTTCAGATATGGTACTCATATGACAGAAAATTTTGGAGAATTAATGGTAATTATGAATATGTAGAGAAATAGGTGTGTTTCTCAACATACCTGGGCATATATTGTATGAATTTTACTTGTAGATAAACCAATATTTTAACTATCAGAACAAGAGTAATCACACAGGTATGTGGTTCTGAGCAAAAAGGGAGACTCCCAACATTGATCGATCATATTTGATGAAAAAAAAAATCTTTCTCATTGAAAATAGATTCTTTTCATACACTGCATTCTGATTACAGTTTCCTCTTCCTCCTTTCCCCCTAGTTCCTCCCCACCAACCCTCCTTTACAGATACATTCATTTCGATCTTCTGGTAGAAAACAAGCAGGCATCTAAAGAATAATAAATAAAATAATTAAAACAACCAAGCTCCGTACTGATGACCCACTCTTTAATCCCAGCATTTGGAAGGTAGAGTTAGATACATCTCTGTGAGTTCTAGGCCTGCCTGGATCACAAAGTGATTTTCAGTCAGTCAAGTCTGTACAAAGAGACCCTTGTCTCAAACTACAACCTCCAAAATATGAGAAAGAGCCAGGAAAGTATCAGAAGAACTACATGTAGACATAGAAAAGCACATGTTCGCAGAAATAGAAATCCCATATATTTCTCAAACTAGAAGTCAAAATATGTATGCCAAATACATGTAAGGTTAAAAAATAAATAAATAAATAAATAAATAAATAAATAAATAGATAGATAGATAGATAGATAGATAGATTAATAAATTAATTAAAATATTTTGCATGAGGTATTTAAGAACCTCTAACTATGCTAGACTGTAGGAAGTAAATATATTGGATGAAAACTACTAATAATTAATGTACCATCAATGAAGAAATAGGAGTAGATGGAAATTAATGAAGTAGCACACTGACTTTGGGCTTCATTAATTAAAAATATGTAGGATAAAAGGAAGAGCTAGACCAGGTCATTCTGTTGTACACTAAGCCCTAATACTACAGAGGTTGACTCAGACGTATGTCTGTGTATGGATCACCTAGTAAGATCCAGGACATCCAGAGTTAAATCATGGGGCACTGTCGTAACGTAATATGATAAAATAAAACAGTAGGGAAATAGCCCTAAGAATCATAACATATCATGGTGAAGTCTGAATCCAAGAAAGGGAATAAAATCTCAGATAAAGGTAAATTAGAGAAACTTAAAGAAAGCTTTTGGAATAATGCTTTTATGGTAAATAATTTCTATAAAGAATGAAGATTCAAAATGCTCCAGAAAACATATAGGGTAATCCTAGTGAGATCATTTTTTGGCCCATAAATCTATACATTTATTCTTTGCCATAAAATTCATAGTTTAGCTTTGTATTATATTCATTTGTATTTCTGTAAATTCAAGTATTCAACGATATGGACACATTTATTCTTTATTACTGGCATAAATATATTTTACTTTAATATAATGACTTGAAATATTACTTATATGGATAGTTACCATATTATTAACCATTATTATACAAGGAAGGGTATAGGAAAATTATAGGAATGATTGGAAAAGGGGGTATATTATTGAATCTACATATGTACATACCATAAAACATCTTCCATTACTGAAAGAGTAACCTATATTATTACAAATATATATATACACACACACACACACACACACACACACACACACACAAATAGGATAAGACAGGGTCATTTTATTTAATTTAATATGTGGTAGTATTGGCCACATTTACTCTTCTCCTAATTATGTAAGATATGTATCAATTTGAGATTATAAATATTATTAAGGAATTAACATTTTGGGCAAGGAAATTGGAGTAAGAAAAGATACTGTCAATAAATTAGAAAAAAATTGCATGTTCAGAAAAACCTTGTGGTTCTTTTACAAATATTTAGTCATAAAATAATTACTTCATTATATGGAATGCATATGTGCACACTTTCCCCAGAGGGCTGTGGTTAAGTTGTTCTTTATTGAAAGGTATTAAGAGGGTAAACTCTTAATGCTACTACAGAATTGCAACTACAAACCTTTGAGAAGATGATTAAGATTCAATAATATTAACATCACTTATTCCCTGTGATTAAATATCAGTGGTTTCTTTAGGAGCCAAAGCAGAAGAGATCCATATGAGTGCCCTAATTCTTGTCATTACTGTCAGGTAAACACTTGTAACTCCTTCTTATAAAAGTCCTTTGGTAGATGTGCATTGTGATCTTTAAAATAGAATCTTGAGCTAAACCCAAGACCTTTCAGTTAAAAATGAAATAATGAACATATTATGCAAAAGTATCTATCAATTAAATAAACATTTTCATATTCTGATTAGTTTATTGTTTCTACTTAGTGTTTTTTCTTAATTTTAAAAGAGATGATGGTTGCATTTTAAAAATTCTCAAAAAGATAGAAGAATTAATAACAAAATTTAAATAAGTCCCTAGGGAAATTAATTGAAAAAAAGACTAGTATTTTAAAAGACTCTAATTTTGATTAAATTCACTTACTATCATATCAAAGGTACAGTAAAATTTTTCTTTAATTAATTTTATTCCAAAAACTGAATTTGGGGAAAATACATATAAGAAAAACCCCTGTAATTTGCATTAAGCATAATGCTATGCACTGAACCACATAATCTTATAAACAACACAAGGCCCATTATTCTGGAATGGTATCCAGAAATAATATAGCACTGATTTTCCTCTCAAATATATAATAATATAGAAAGTTCAGTGAATATAATTCGAGGTTAAAATATATAGTTTATTTTTGTCATATATTCAGTTTTATTTCTATAAATTCAAGTATTTAACAATATGGACACACATATAAAAATTATTTATTACTGGGATAAATATAGTTTATTTTCATATAATGCCTTGATATATAAATTATCATTGCTAGTTACCATACTTTTAAGCATTATCATACAATGAGGGATACAGAAGTATTATAGGAAAAAAATTAGAAAAAGAAATAGATTATTGAATCTACCTTAAACCAAAGAATATTTAGTAGGCTGTAATATATTATTAGATATCTTTGTAAATTGATAGAAATTAAGGTTATTTTTGTTACATTATTTTAGGTCTCTGTGCATTGATACAAGGTCATTAACATTATATATATATATATATATATATATATATATATATATATGTGTGTGTGTGTGTGTATTGCTATATACACAATATATA
>NC_034602.1:69841238-69855207 GCF_900095145.1 Mus pahari
ATATATATATATATATATATATTGCTATATACACAATTCAAAAATTAAGGTAAATATATATATATATATATATATATATATATATATATATATAAAATATTCAACTCTTATTTGAGATATTGTACTTAGATGATTCTTAGTAATATAATGGAAAGTTGTTGTCCATTGGAACCCTGCAAATGCAAACTGTTGAGTAAGAAATACAAGTTAATAGTTAGTCAAACTCATGGCCATGTTAGACACTAGACCAGCTTGTCACAAATATGTTTCCTGATTTGAACAGTTGGTAAATAGTTAAGAACAAACAATGTTTGACAATTTAGATATACTATAGATAGATAGATGGTCTTTTAATAAGTCAGAGATCCACAGAATATGGCAATTGAAGATGTTTTCATTAATTGAAGACTTTTTTGATAATGAAACAAGTATCCTTGTGATAAGTACCCTCATTTTACTTCAAAGAGGATGATGAGCATGAAAGAACCTCCATATCAAGCTTGCTTCATATATTCATATATAGCAAGCTCCCATTGGACAAAAAAAAAAATTGGCCTTGCTGCAAGTGCAGACAGTATGCTATCCAAAACGGACAAACATCAGCATAGAGAAGTTGAGTGCTGTGCAAAGACAAGGTAAGCAGTCCTTCGTAATTTCTGTTTGCAGAAAGTCTGTCAGATATACTGGACCAAAAGACTGAAGATGAATGCATCAATGTCATACAGAAAATTTGGGGGGAACTCCCCAGGCAGCTGCTTCACTTTCACTTTTATAATTATGGAATCTACACTTCCTTCATATTCAGGTAATATTTTTTTTCTTTCTCAAGTGTCTAGTGGGGTTTGGGCCTAACTATTTATAGCCTCACTATTAAGTTTAAGTTGTATAGGATTTAAGAAAATATTTTGGTCCAAAAAGATATTTTTAGTTTGGTAATGTAAATTAGGAGAGAAATTAGGTAAAGAACTCTAAGCTCACCAAGATAGGATAGTAGAATGCTTTGTCTTAAGTTCCCAAATACATGTTGACTGGACTATATGCATATAATTCATACATTAGTATTTCATAACTGTTTCATAATTTTGATCATGGTATATAATTTATTATTATAACAGAAAGAGCTTTTAATCAGACAAAAATGGTAAATGTAGGCATAATGTTTTTATGTATCTTGTCAAACTCATTCATTTGTGAGCAAGCCAGATATAAAGAAAAATAGCCACTTTTTGCAGACCACAAGAAAAATCTACAGAATCAACCAACCCGGGCTCATAGGGGCCCACAGAGATTGGACCCTCAACCAGAGAACATACATGAGACAGAACTAGTTCCCCTACACATATGAAACAGATGTATATCTTGATCCTTATAGACCTCTAACAGCAGAAGCAGGGACTGTATGTGATTCAGTTGCTTGGCTTTGGATCTCTTTCCCCTAATTTGATAGTCTTGTCTAGCATCAATACAAGAAGATATGCCCAGTCCTACTACAACATGATATGCCAAGAGGTACTGATATCCATGTGAAGTTTTCCCTTTATCTGAAGAAAAATGGAGAGCGGCATTTATGGAGGTTAGTTGAGAGGGGGCCTTGGAGGGGAGGAAGCTGCGATCTCAATGCAATGTAAATAAAAAATAAATCAGTTAATAAAAGAATAACATTTAAATGGAAAACAAGAAAAAGAGAAGTCAATTGGGAAACATTTTGTGTGACCATCTCATGTTCAGGCTATCTTGTGTGGACCTTGAAAGGACTCAAGGGAACTTCCATGAAGGAAGTTTACTTTGCAGCAAATGTTCCTTGTTGAAATTAGCTGTTCAATCAACCTAAAAGCCAAGCATTTACTTTGACAACATTTTAGACAGCACACATTGTCCTGTTAATAAATTCTTCGGAAACGTGGATTCAGTTTCTGTGGTACCCTAATCTAAAGGGGAACAAATGGTACGATGACATTCAGCATTTCTGGGATATACTCCAGACAGGTCATCATCAATAGCTTTCATTGATATTCATTTGAGCATCTCTCTATTAAAAGAACACATAACTTCACTTAGAATAATCATTATTTTATCCAACTTGTAGGTAAACATTAATTAAATAAATTATTTTTCATGGAAATTGTATTAAAAGACTTCCATTTAAATAGTTCTTTGTCTGTAAGAAGCACTTCATATTGACTACTTTGCAAAACAAAACTAAATCTCCATAGGTGGCAAATATATTGCACTATTAATCTCACTTTTTGAAATATAGCTACATACCACTCGAATGCTTCTAGCCATGAAAAACATCCTGAAGAAAAAATTCTGAATAAAGAAGTTTATGCTGTAGTCAATATACATACATTAATTGTCTAATATTGGTTGATATATTAACACTGAATCTCAGATGCTTCATTTATCAGTTGGGAAATCAAAATTATTTGAAAAACAAAAATGGACAGAAAACTTTTAATTGCAATCAGGAAAAAACAATCATTTACTAAATGTTTGCTATGGTTTTACATATCTGGTTAGAGCATGGAAATTCATAAATTATTCATTATTTTTCTGTAATAAATGTAAATCCACAGAAAATGAATGCATCTACAGCAAAGCAAAGAGCAACAAAATTAAATTGTTCATAATTTCTTTCAGTATAGACATTATTTTGAAATCAAACCACAATGAAAACTCTTTCTCACTGTTCCTGCTCTAAGTGAACTACTTCCAAAGAAATAGATAAACCATCAATTGCAGTATGGAAATAGGGGTGTTACCAGTTAATGAATCAACTATGCAAGCATATAAACATGGATAAAGTTTAAAAACTAATGCTTTAATGTTGGGCTTGACTGTACAGAATTCAGTTTTCTATGATTTAAAAAACACACATTCCAAGCTGCCTGAAATTGGAGTGAGTTCAGGACAAGCCTGGGAAATGTACTGAGATCCTGTCTTAGTTTATAATGTGAAATGAGAGATCACTGCTAACTCTCTGTGTTACAGCCTTTGTCTTTAATGTGTGCAATCCAAGGTTCCATCCACAGAAATTAAAACATATCTCAAGTATTGAAGATATTAAGGATTTTATGGTAGAAGACAACTGGATAAAACTATTCATGTCATAAGAAGAGGAGAGTCAAAGAGTATATAAAAATTAGATACCTATTATTAGCAATAATAATTGATGGTGGCTACAAAATACTTGTTCCTGAGGAATGGGGAGAAGAATTACTAGACAGAAGACACCAGTAAATATTGATGTTAAGAATGCTTTATCAGTCAGCTTTCTACCACTGTGACAGACTAACTATAACAAACAATATTTTTACAATAATAAACAAAATTTATTGAAGGAAATTGAAGAATAGTAAAGTTTTATTTTACTATCACAATGTATATACTTTCCTTTAGGTATCCATTTGATAATTTTCAACTATAAAACTACATTATTTGAAATGAGACACTTTTTTGTGAATGACAATTATAGTTCTTCAAAATGAAGGTATGCCAAATATACTGTTATAAAACACATAAACTGATTTTTTGGTGTCTACTTGACTATAGGAATCATCTTTTAAGGAACTTGAATATTGACTCATATCAACCCTGTTAACAAATATTATTTACATAAACTATGAAAGGAAAACTCTTAAGTAATCTATAATTGATAAATTTACACTTTCTAAAAGTTTGAAACAAATTTGTAAATGTCGATTATAAATTTTTATGAAATTAAGTAAAGTAAAGTAAATTAATTCAAAATAATCAAAGCTTAAATTGAATTCTGTGTTAGTAAACATTTAGACTTACGGTGGTAAGCAATTAAATCTCCCTTTGGGTTTATATGTGAGCAAATTTTTTTTGAAAGTTTACTATTTGTTACAATTACAGATGTAATTTTATTAATATATATGGACATATAATAATCATAATAATCTTAAGAGAAAAGAAGTATAGGTTTTATTTACAAAAATTAAAATATAAGTTAATATGAAGTATTTTATTAAAACTTGCAATGGTACTGAAAATTTTTCTGGAATTTCTGTATCTGGCTAATTAAAAGGACAAGCAAAGCAAATGAAGTAAATGTATAGTGAACATAGCAAGAAAAAGATGGTCAAATCATATAACTAAATATTCAATATAGTACCAATCTTTTTCTTAATTGTGTAGAAACCAGATAGAAATATTTTTGACCTACTAGAATTAATATGATAAAATCAAAAGGTGAATTAGCAAAGTCTCTATAAGATTGAGTTCTCATATTATTGTATTAACTTTTGTAATTATATGTAATTACCCATTGATTAAAAGCATAGGGTATAATTTTTGGAATCAATAAAACATTCAGAATATAAAATTACCAATAAATTTATTCTTTCTGAAGAAGCAGAATAGTATATCATAGAGGACTATGAGAATGATTTCATGAAATTGAAATAATTGAGTTATTTAATTAAATATTACATTGTTCATAATTAATTGTGAAGCCTGATAGAGATTTACTTTGTGCCTAAAAACAATGATAGATATAGCAGTAAATAGAGGTTAAATTACAGTAGATAATGAAAATGAAAACTGCAAAAGAGTGCAATATAAATTCCAGACATTATAAAAGCAAATAGCTCCAAAATGCTAATACTATAAGTGTTATTATCTTTACACTTCACATTTTGATTTCATCAGATGGAAGAAAATATAAATCAAATTTTTATACAATTTTACCTGATATGAAGGACTCTTTCCTAAGAAAGTAGTCAGTGAGATTCCAAATGTAAGCATGCCATTTTTTCCTGCATGGCTATTTCCAGTCAAATAAAAACAGAATCAATTCAACTCCAACCAATGAAAACATATCCATTACAAAATACTGATGAGAATGCACAAGGAAAATCATCCAGAAAACCAGAATGCAGACAGATAATATTAGGAAGATAGAGTTTAAATACATAGGTTACATTGGAAGAGAACAAGTGGATGGCAGGTACAGAGCAGAGCATGGTTGCTAAAAAATGGACATCAAATACACACCAAAGTATTCCATATGTTAAAGGCAATGAAAAGATGTATTGCTAATGTCAACTTGGAAAAAATCACAAAGTTGCCTTAATGTCAGAAATGTACTACTGGCTTCACAACGCTTTGTCATAGAGCTTGAAAAATCAAAACACAACAAAATACAACACAGCACAGCAAAACAAAGTAGACTGTATGCTGCCCTGCTCTACCTTACTAGTTGGCAAACTAATTTTTTGGGATTGCAAAAAAATCAACAAACAAACAAAACAAAACTCAAAAAAAAACCAACAACAAAAACTTCATCATAAAATGAAGCAGGGGTGGGCAAAATAGGCATTGCAGACACGGCAGCCTCATTCATGCATTATAGGTTATACAATTCCGAGAGATGCAGCATTTGGTAATTGTACTAGAAGTCGATGATCTGGTGGTTACTGCTCTCGTCAGAAGGACAGAAGATAGCATTGTTACTCATATAAACTCACATAGCAGTAATTATCTGCAAAAATATGTGTGGAAGATCAAGCTAATTAAGATCCAAGCACTGTTATATTAGGGGTTGCAAAAGTATCACTGATAAAAGAATAGCTATTGAATGATAGGAAAGAATCAATTTTCTAAGGTGTGTGGCCCTGGGACATTGTTGATAGCTGGATGCATGGTCCCATAACCCTGCACATATTGGGAATACTAACTGAACACAATAAGTGATATTACTTACTACTACTATTGACGATGCTGTTGAAGAGGAGGATGTTGCTGCAGCTGATGATGCTGATGATGCTGAGAAAGAATTACATGGCTTGGGGGAAAGGTAGTTAGAGGTGGAATTAAGAGTTGTTCATGTTTGCAGATAAACCAAATTAAACTAAATTAAAAAAAAAAAAAACAGCTTTCACTTCAAACGGATAAGAGATAGTTTACTTTTGAGCCAAGTACGAGTGACCATTGGGGAACATATGTCTCCCCAATACTATATTCCAATGTTATGTTGGATTCATTAACTTTTTTTAAAAAATGGATCCAGGTTTCTTTTTTTAATGTAATTTTTATTAGATATTTTCTTTATTTACATTTCAAATGCTATTCCCTTTCCTGGTTTCCCTTCCACCAACCCCGTATCCCTTCACCCTGCACACCAATCCACCAACTCCCACTTCCTGGCCCTGGCCTTCCCCTATACTGGGGCATAGAACCTTCACAGGACCAAGGGCCTCTCCTCCCATTGATGACTGACTAGGCCATCCTCTGCTACATATGCAGCTAGACCCATTTGTCCCTCCATGTGTTTGCTTGGTGGTTTAGTCCCAGGGAGCTCAGGGGGGATAATGGTTCATATTATTGTTCTTCCTTGGGGGCTGCAAACCCCTATCAGCTCCTTCGGTACATTCTCTAGCTCCTTCATTGGGGCTCCTGTGCTACGTCCAATGTATGGCTGTGAGCATCCACTTCTGTATTTGTCAGGCACTTGCAGAGCCTCTAAGGAGACTGCTATATCAGGTTCCTTTCAGCATGCACTTGTTGCCATCCACAAGAGTATTTGGGTTTGGTGGTTATATATGGGATGCATCCCCAGGTCTGTGGATGGTCATTCCTTCAATCTGCTCCACACTTTGTTTCTGTAACTCCTCCATGGGTATTTTGTTTCCCCTTCTAACAAAGATCAAAGTATCCACACTTTGATCTTTCTTCTTATTGAGTTTCATGTGTTCTGAGAATTTTATCTTGGGTATTCCAAGCTTCTGGGCTAATATTCACTTACCAGTGAGTTCATATTATGTATGTTCTTTTGTGATTGGGTTACTTTACTCAGGATGATATCCTCCAGATCCATCCATTTGTCTAAGAATTTCATAAATTCATTGTTTTTTAATAGATGCACAGTACTCCATTGTGTAAATATACCACATTTTCTGTATCCAATAACAGGAAGAAACAACTACTTTTCATTAATATTTCTTAATATCAATGGACTCAATTCTCCAATAAAAAGACATAGACTAACAGACTGGCTACATTATCAGAACCCAACATTTTGCTGCATAGAGGAAACCCACCTCAGGGACAAAGACCTCAGAGTAAAAGGCTGGAAAACAATTTTCCAAGCAAATGGTCCCAATAAAAAGGTGGAGTAGCCATTCTAATATCAAATAAAATTGACTTCAAATCTAAAGATATCAAAAAAAAGACAAAGAGGGACACTTCATACTCATCAAAGATAAAATCTACCAAGATGAACTCTCAATTCTGAACATCTATGCTCCAAATGTAAGGGCAAGCGGCCTCTTGTGAGGCTATGCCAGTGCCTTGAAAACACAGAAGTGGATGCTCACAGTTAGCTATTGGATGGAAACACGACTCCAATGAAGGAGTTAGAGAAAGTACCCAAGGAGCTGAAGGGGGCTGCAACCCTGTAGGTGGAACAACAATATGAACTAACCAGTACCCCCTGAGCTTGTGTCTCTAGCTGCATATGTAGCAGAAGATGGCCTGATCAGTCATCATTAGGAAGAGAGGCCCCTTGGTCTTGCAAACTTTATATGACCCAGCACAGGGGAAGGCCAGGTTCAAGTAGTGGGAGTGGGTGGGTAGGGGAGCAGGGGCAGGGGGGTTATAGGGGACTTTCAGGATAGAATTTAAAATATAAATAAAGAAAGTAATAATAATAAAAAAGGCAAAAAGTTAAAAAAAAAACTTTAGTAAAGCTCAAAGCACACATTGCACCTCACACAATAATAGTGAGCGACTTCAACACCCCACCCTCATCAATGGACAGATCCTGGAAACAGAAACTAAACAAAGACAAGGTGAAGCTAACAGAAGTTATGAAACAAATGGATTTTACAGATATCTACAGAATACTTTATCCTAAAATAAAAGGATATACCTTCTTCTCAGAACCTCATGGTACCTTCTAAAAAATTGACCATATAATCAGACACAAAACAGGCCTCAACAGATGAATCATATTGAAATAATCCCATGCATCCTAACAGATCACCATGAACTAAGGGTGATCTTCAATAACAACATAAATAATAGAAAGCCCACATGCATGTGGAAGTTGACCAACACTCTACTCATGAAATTTTTATAGTAACAAGCCCAGAATCAAGAATCTTTGCAAATATATTAGTGGCTATATTAGCAATATAGGTTAAAGCATGATGTAAAGAAATCTGTTACATGAGTTATATGCTGGCAAAACCCTTAGATCTTTGAGTGGTTTAAAGCTAGTATTTTGTTAATTTAATATGTACCAAACTTAATTTTTAACTGACAGATTATTCTGTTATTCATACTATGTAAGATCCTAAACAAACGAGGTAAAAATGCCTTAGTAGAATAAACATAACCCAAAATAAATTGCAACTAGCTTCTGGAACTGAAACATTCCAGCCCTTCCATATACTCGAAATTTTAATTATTCTCTAAGCCTTTGCAGATATAGTTTCTTTTCACCAATTCTTTCTTTCTTTCTTTTTATTTTTATCTATCTATCTATCTATCTATCTATCTATCTATCTATCTATCTATCTATCTATCTATCCATCCATCTATCTATCTAAAGCATAAATTCAGAATTTAGCATTGTCTTAGTCAGGGTTTCTATTCCTGCACAAACGTCATGACCAAGAAGCAAGTTGGGGAAGAAAGGGTTTATTCGGCTTACATTTCCACACTGCTGTTGATCACCAAAGGATGCAGGACTGGAACTCAAGCAGGTCAGAAATCAGGAGCTGATGCAGAAGCCATGGAGGGATATTCTTTACTGGCTTGCTTCCCCTGGCTTACTCAGCCTGCTTTCTTATAGAATGGAAGCCTACCAACCTAGAGATGGTCCCACCCACAAGGGGCCTCTCCCCCTTGATCACTAATTGAGGAAATGCTCCACAGCTGTATCTCATGGGGCCATTTCCCCAACTAAAGCTCCTTTCTCTGTGATAACTCCAGCTGTGTCAAGTTANCACAAAGCTAGCCAGTACAATTGACCACTTGTCAACTTGACATACAAACACATCACTAGTAAGCCTCAACCCTTAGTTTCTTATTCATCCCCAAGGTCTAAACAACTTTAAAACTCCCACAGTCTTTACAAATTCTTAAAATTTCAATTCCTCTTCAAATCCAAAGTCTTTACAATTAAAAGTCTCTTAACTGTGGGTTCCATTAAAATACTTCCTTCAAGAGGGAAAAGCATCAGGGGACAGTCACAATGAAAAGCAAAATAAAACTCCAACTCTCCAATGTCTAGGATCCAACTCATGATCTTCTGGGCTCCTCCAAGGGCTTGGGTCACTTCTCCAGCCATGCCCTTTGTAGCACACACCAGCTGCCTGTACTTCACTGATGCTGCTGTTCTTGGTGGTCATCTCATGATACTGGGATCTCCAAAACGCTGCTGTCTTCCACTGTAACTAGGCTTCAACACTAGCCTCTCATAGGCATTCTTCATAGTGCCAAGCCTCAACTCCTTCACATGACCCCTTCAGTCTTGTGCCATCAATTGCAACTGAGGCTGCACCTTCACCAATGGCCTTCCATGGCCTCTCTCAGTGCTTCCATGGCCTCAGCTGCTCTGCATGACCCCTTCATACCTTCAAAACCAGTACCACCTGAGTAACTCTTACACATTACCAAGTCCAGCCACAGCACAAGGTACAGCCTAGAACACAGCCTCTGTGCTCTCAGAAAACACTTCCCTGAAGATGTCACCTCAGTGATGCTGGTCTCTTCTTAATCACAGCTAATTTCTTTGCTCCAGCTAACCAGCATCAATAGTCCCAGTAATACAAAGCTTTTGCTTTAGTAGTTCTGGTATCTTGTTAATCACAGCTGATTCTTCAGCCCCAGCTAACCAGAACCACAGAATCTTCACAAAGTAACAATGGCCCTGAAAAGAGTCTTTAATTTTCCCTCTGAAATTTCACAAGCCAGGCCTCCATCTTCTGCACTGTTCTCAAACATTATCTTCAGAGCTCCTACACAACATTGCACAGAGTTCTTAACACCAAATGGATCTTCTGACCCAAAGTTCCAAAGTCCTTCCACAGTCCTCCCCCAAATATGGTCAGGTTGTGACAGGAATACCCCACTCTGCTGGTACCAACTTCTGTATTAGTCAGGGTTCTCTAGAGTCACAGAACTTATGGATAGTCTCTATTTCGTAAAGGAATTTATTGATGACTTACAGTCTGCAGTCCAATTCCCAACAATGGTTCAGTAGTAGCTGTGAATGGAAGTCCAAGGGTCTAGCAGTTGCTTAGTCCCACACGGCAAGCAGGCAGAAGAGCGAGAGCCAGACTCCCTTCTTCCAATGTCCTTATATGGTCCCCAGCAGAAGGTGTAGCCCAGATTAAAGGTGTGTGCCACCACACCTTTAAGTCCAGATGACCTTGGACTCGGAGATCTCCCTGTCTTAATCTTCTGGATCCAATCACCACTGTGTCTCAAGATCTCCATACCAAGATCCAGATCAGAAACTTCTATCTCCCAGCCTCCAGATTAGGTTCACTGGTGAGCCTTCCAATTCTGGATTATAGTTCATTTCAAATATTGTCAAGTTGACAACCAGGAATTGCCACTACAAGCATATAAAGCAGATCTTTGATCACAATCCATGCTTCCCTGTTATAGTTCATTATTATTCAGGAAAATTATGCAATAATTTTTCAGGAATTATGCAATCATATGTTTAGTAAAATAATAAAGTAAAAAGGGATAAAAAATAACAAAATTTTAAATAGATTTTGCTGTCTCTCCATATATGACATTCTTTATCCAGATGTGATGCTAAAATATCCTTTATGAGAAGCCATTAGGCTACTTCCATCATGCTATTTGACTTGCTTGATCCCTTGCCCAGGTCAACATCCTTCCTTATAAATCATGGCTGTTAATATGTTATATTATATGCACTGAAACAAGCAATTATAAGGAATTGATGAGTTCCCTTTGGTCATTTATTCATAAAATGCAGACAAAAGTCTGCAGTCATAAACAGTGAGGACTTTGGAATAGATAAACACCCAAACAGTTACACAAAGATTTTTTTTGTGATCAGTCCCTAGTCTCTATATGCTTTATTTTCTGTGCGAATTCTTATGTGTACTTACTGTTTGATTAAAAAAAAATCTTTTAAAATTTTATCACAGCCCATTCCTTCCTTGCTCTCGAATTACATTCATTTCACTTCTAGAGAGTAGGTTATTTACGACCTCCCTGTTGTACAGTAAGACTTTACTCAGAAAGCCATTGTAGACATTGCTGAACAATGCACACAACACACAGGAAGTTCATAAGAGCTGCTAAAGTTTCAGAGACAAGATTTAGACTTTCATGAAACAGTCCATAGTGACTATTTTACCTAAATTTACAGTCACAATACTTTCTTACCCAATATGTAAATTTTCAGTGTCAGGTAATTTAATATTAGGTCAGAGCCCTCATGTTGTATGTCTCTGGGATCCTCCCATTGATACACTTTAAGCAATGTTGTATTCTTATATATGGTTTATTCTTGTATATCTCCCAGTTCATTCAAGATGACCATTGATCTTAATCATTATATACGGAGTGGTACTTCTGATCAGTAAAATTGAGCATATACCATTCATATGAGAATGTGTTGGTTTTATGAAATATCTTAAAATATTATATAAAATTAATGTTTATTAAGTAAATTGAACCGAATATTTCCAAGTCTCCATCTAATTTTATAATAAAGATAATCAGTATCTTTTTAAACAACACAGTTAAGTAAATACTAATTTATTACACAAAGAAAATTTTGATCAAGTAAATGTATGCCTTACAAAGTATCAAATTTCATAGTACTGAGACTAAGCTCATTAGTTTTAATAAAAATCTATAAACTATAAAACAGTCATATTAATATATTATAAATGTTTTTTACAAAATGTCAACAAAATTCGATTTTGTCATTTAGAGTGAATATTAGCAATTATTTAACAGAAAATATCTTAAAATGTTTAAATGTATCAAGAGAAATTAATGTGTATTTAATCAAGGTTTGGTTGAACAAAAATATACATTTGCCTCAAAGTAACTAACTCAAGCTAAAAAGCAATAAATTTGGTATTAACAATAAAGATTAAAACAGTTAAATGTGTATACAAGACTTGTCCTAGTGAGTGAAATTAGACCAAGCAAAAATTTCAGTTTCATACAAAGAGCAATTTCACTAAGAGTTATGTTTTATTCATTTGGTACTGTGACAACATTCTGACCATTTAGGATCCTTAATTTTATCTCTCTACCTACAAACAGCATATATAGTTGAGCAATAGACAGGGTGGCTTTATTCATATTAGATAAATTTAAAAATAACTGTAGATATGTACAAGAATGTAGAATATTTAACACCCCTTTTCCACAATGATCCCTAAATCTTGGGTGAAGATGTTAGATTGTATCCCTCGGGACCTTGCTCTATTCATTCTCATTTTGATTGGTTGTGGGTTTTCTGTAATGGTATCCATCTGTTGCAAATAGAAGTCTCCTTAATGTTATATGTGTAAACACTTTATATGTGTGTACAAGAACAAATAGTTAAAGTGTAGTTAAGTCACTTTAATAAAGTTGTCATTGTAGACTATCCTCTGTGACCTGTGATTTCACCAGTTCTGAGTTCTTGTGCATATTTCAAATATCAGACATAATTTCCCTCTTATTGATTGGGTCTTAATTCTAACTAGAGAGATGTTGGTTACTGCCAACGTATGTGTGCCACTGCTGCATGTATAAGGTTATCCTTCCATAATGTGCCTTCCATGATGTGGTTAATAATTGTCATAGCCCATTACCTAATTCCTGTAAGTAAACTCAACAAAACTAGTAGTTCTCCCATTTGGAAATTGGTGGTTGATTTATTCTGGTCAATTTTTGGTCCCTTTCCATTCTGGGGTTATGTAGATATTAGCTCATGTCTCCTTAGAAATAGTATCACCCAACCAACCCTCAAAACATTTAACTCCAAATTTATCCTGTCTATAAGAAATACAGGTTGGAGTGAGGGAGCAGAAACTGAGGGAATGATAAAACAATAACCAGATCAACTTGAGACCAATCCCATGGGCAAACTCCAATGCCTACAACTATTAATGATACTCTGTTATGTTTGCAGATAAGGGCATGTTGTTCTCTGAGAGGCTCTACCCAACAGCAGACTCAGTTAAAGATGCCCACAGCTCCACAGTGGATGAAACTTGGGGTCTTTTATGGAAGAAGAGGAGGAAGGATTGTAGGCTCTGAAGTAGATAGAAACTCCACAGGAAGACCAACAGAGTCAACTAACCTGAACCTTTGGCTCTCTCACATTCTAAACTACCAATAGAGGAATATACAAGGGCTATACCTAGGCCTCCCCACAACAATGCTGCAACAGAGGGCTGTGTTGATGGCAGTGGTCTGTACTGGCACAAAAGCTCATGCTAAGGATGGTGGAATATGCTGACAGCAGAGGCCGCGCTGAGGTCTGTGGTCTGTGCTGTCTCCACTACATGGTTCATGACCCATGCCTCTGCTGACTGCAAAAGAGCAATGAAGTTACTTTTGCAGAGGTATAGATGACGGCAGACTTACAGTTGAGAAAGTACATAGAAAGCTTTTGTGACAATCGCAACTCCACCCAACTTCTGCTGCTGCTGCTGCAAAAAGGAAAAGTAATAACTTAAACATAAAGCCATCAAAGTGAACTCTTTAAAATTGTGATAAGGATGTTGAAGTATAGATTTCCACAACTGATGGCTTCTGGCAGAGGTGGAGAAAGACTCAGTGTTCTTTGAGGGCCTGACCACTAGGGGTTTAACCATACTCTAGTAAGTATAAGGACAACACAGATTGGACTCTCATCTCCTGCTCCCGCTCCCGCCCCCCCCCCGCCCCCGCCCTGCCCCCAGCTCCTGCTCCTCGTCCTGCTCCTGCTCCTGCTCCTGCTCCT
>NC_034602.1:69855378-69863576 GCF_900095145.1 Mus pahari
CTCCTCCTCCTCCTCCTCCTCCTCCTCCTCCTCCTGTTCCTCCTTCAGTGACTTTGACAGTCTTTTCACTGCTCTCTCTTTTCAAGTGTTCCCTGACCCTTTGATGCAGGAGTTATTGTGTATATGTGTTGATTGGGGTTGGGCACTCCACAATCTGCTGTCTCCAGAATTTGAATGTAAGCCACTGATGCTGAAAACACCATGAAAGTTCCACAGAAAGACTGAAAGATTCAAGATAGATAAGATTATAATGTGTCCTTTGTAAGATCTAGCTTTCATAGTACCATAAGTTGCTAAGAGACTAGGGATCATGTGTGTGTATGTGTGTGGGGGGGTGGGTGTGGGGGTGGGTGTGGGTGTGTCTGTGTGCATGCATGTGCGTGTGGTTTGTGTGTGTTACATCCTTCCTCCCCCATTCTTCCCTTAGAGGGTAGAGGCTGCTTCTGAATATCCTCCTTCCACCCCGACTCAGACACACCAAGGTCTGTGGGGTTTGGCACATCCTGTCCTACTGAGCTCAGACAAGGCAGCCCAGCTAGAAGAACATATCCCATAGACAGGCAACAGCATTTGGGATAGCCGCTACTCCAAAAAAATTGTTCTGGAACCTCATGCGGGTCTAGTTACATGTTTGCTACATGAGTGGGAGGGGGCTCGGTCCAGTCCATATATGTTCTTTGGTAGGGGGTTTAAACTCTGAGAACCCTAGAATCCAGGTTAGTTGATTCTTTTGGTCTTCTTGTAGAGTTTCTATCCCTTGTGGTCCCTCAATCCTTCCCCCAAATCTTGCTTAAGAGTTACCAAGTTCCATGCTTTGGCTGTGGGTAGCTGCATCTATATGAGTCAGCTACTGGGTGGAGCCTCTCAAAGGACAGCCATGATTTACTCCTGTTTGCAAGCATGACAGAGTATTAGAGTATAGTGTCAGGAATTAGTGCTTGCCCATGGGATAAATCTCTAGTTTGCCAGTTATTGTTTGGCTATTCTCTCATTCTCTGCTCCATCCCCCAAGAAAGAATGCTTGGATTTCACTTGGAAGTAGGGATAAAATAGTCATAGGGGCGATAGAGGGAGGGAATTGTGTTGGGGAGAAGATGGGGAGGGGAAGGGGTTGTCAGGATTAGGTGTGGGAAGGGACAGAAGGCTAGATGAGGATGACTGGAAAACTGAAACTGTCAGGGCTGGGGGGTAGGGGACATCTAGAGGACCTGGGCTAGGGGTCACCCAAGAATCTTTGGAGGTAACCTTAGCTGAGACTCACTGCATTGGGGAAGTGGAACCTGCAGAGACCAACTCTTATAGTCAGCAAGATCCCCAGTGAAGGGATAGAAACACCAACCCAAAATTTATCCTGTCTGCAAGAATAGCAGGAAAAGGATATGGAGCAGAGACTGAGGCAATCATATGTTAATAGTATCCAACTGACTAAGGCCTGCTCACAGGGTGGGAAATAATGACTATGGTATAAACAAAGCAGCACAACTATGACCTCTGATGTCATTGAGAGTAAAATCCTACTCTGCCACTTGAAGACCAGGATCCATCCTGACAGCCTTCTGGATATTCATCCTTATTCCCAAGGAGCAATACAGCTCTCAGGTCTCATCAGAGATGCTTCTTTTCGCAGCAGACAGAGACCATCCCAGAAAACCAGAAGTATGCTCTGAGTTTGTATCAGCTGTGGTTTTGCATAATGTCTTCTGTCTGTTGCCAAGAGGGACATGTTTGATGATGGATGACAATCATTCTTAGATGGTTCTTTGCCAAGTGAGATCAACTGATTCTTTTTTTAAAAATCACCTACATTTCTGTGTTTACTTTTATTTTGATCCATTGTTGAGTTTTAACTATCTGCTATAATGGGACTCAACTTTGCGAATTTAATTTTATTACCTTTAAATATTCCTCTTTTAATTTAAATGGTTTCTGTTAGCCTCATTCATTCATTAGTGTAAAAAGCATACCCTTTCCACCCACCTTTATTTATTTTCTGTGGATAACAAATACTTAACTTACTGTATTAGGTTTATCATCATTTTGTTTGTTTTGTTGAATCTACCTCATATGTACTCAGGTGAAATTCTTTTATTTCTGACAATATGATGAAGAAATTTCTTTTTTTTGCATACACCATAGACAATATTGTACCCTTCTACTTAGATATTTCCTCTTTTTGGTACTACAGTATTATTGAGATTATTGTTTTATTTCAATATTCTTGTTTAGCAAATTCTAGAACAATTTTGTGCAGATCATGTTTGTTTGTTTTTTTTTTTTTTTTTTTTTTTTTTTTATCATGGCACAAGAACCAAGTATTTGTTCCTGAAAGCTTGAACTTTAAATATTGGTTACATTATGTAGAAAACAAACCCAAACCCAAAGAAAGGCGAGCATAACGATCAATAAATTTGTAGGGAAAAAGGGAAAAATAATGCAAATATATTTCCGGTACAAAATCATGATCTGACATGTATGATATACTAAATTCAGTAGAGTGCCACATTCCTTCTTTAAAATTAAATGTTCCATCAATTTGTTTCTTCGAAAAAATACAGTTTCAGGTTAAACTATCTTTAGTATACCTGGACTACTTTAGGATAAGCTAAGCCATTCTTTTTTTATGCACATTTTAAAATATTTTTGGACACAAAATTTAAAATAGAAATAAACAGTTTTCATAGTTTAATTCTCATCAAAAAAAAAAATAAGCTCCTAATGACTAATCAAGGGATAGTTTGATCATCCATAACATTTGTTCATGCAATGTAATTATATCCATCTGACAGATAATACACGTATATTGATAATAATATACATATACAGGCTATACCTTGATAATTACTTTTTGTTTGTTTTATTTTTTGGTAATATCACCTATTATATGGAATGCTGACAAATGATCAAGAAACACCAACCACTTATTAGGTGTTTGTACTTTAACAATAAAAAGTAGGTTTAAAAATGTTAAAATACTCAATATCACAACTAAAGAATGGATTTGGAAAAACATAGTCAATTAATGAACTTAGGCGATAATCTCAAACACCACTAAAACACTATAAGAAATAAAGAGTTAATTTCTAATGGAAGTAATATCATATAATACATATAATAAATATAAATATAAGTGTTTTACACTTCTACTTATGAATATATTTTATATTGCTGGAGAAAAGCTCCAGTGCAAAGCTCAGGTCATGAGACAAGGAGGAGGGGCATAGACAAAGGAAAATATAGATTTTCAGGCAAGTGACACTGAATAGCTTGAGCCATTTTTATTTATATAATCATAGGCTGGCTCACTTGAGCATCGACATCATTTGTTATTTTATTCAAAGGTGTCATAACATCAACACTGTAAATGCCCCATTGTTGTAAATCTCCCCCCCCCAAAAAAAGTTTCACTTTCTCCTTCCCCCTACTGCTGGGTCAGTCATCCCACACCAACGTTATTCTGCACTACAAAGCACAATTAAAGCAAGCCAAAATAAATACCTTGCCAGGCACGTTCTGTATATATGAGCAGATACCCAGCTGTTAGCAAATGCTGCTACATAGCTGTTTAAGGTGAGGGACAGAATAACCATTGGTGGGTACTTAAGTCTTTACTGATCTTACATGGTGTATTAGTCAGGGTTTCTTTGCTGTGAACAGACAACCCTTATAAAGGGCTGACCAAAGCAACCCTTATAAAGGAGAACATTTAATTGGGGCTGGCTTACAGTTTGAGATGTTCAGTTTCATATTATAATAAAAGGAAACAGACAGTATGCAGGCAGACATGGTGCTAGAAGACCTGAGGGTTCTACATCTTGATCCATAGACAGCACAGAGGGACTGTCTTCTACAGGCAGCCAGGAGGAGGCTCTGAATCACACTGCTCACACTTGAGCAAATATATGGTACCATAAAGCCTTACCTCCAGAGTGGCACCCTTCCTCTATCAAGGCACACCTCCTCCAACAAGACCACAACACATCATCGTGCCACATCCCATGAGTCAAGCACTTAAACCACCAAATTCCACTCCCTGGCTCTGATAGGCTTGTTCAAAGGTATGAGTCCATCACATCAATGAAATATCCTAAGACAGAAGTCAGTACCAGAGTCTGGAGTCTGGAGTAATGTTGTGTCAGGTTGAGCCATGGTTTTTTGTTTGTTTGTTTGTTTGTTTGTTTGTTTTTGGAGAAATGCGGACATTGGGATATGGGATATTTCTGTGATAGGAAGGTGATATGTTGTCTAGAGGTCATGCTTGTTACACTTTGGTGAAGGAAGTGGCTCCTTTTTGTCCTTCTCCGCAGAGTCTGCCTGAGGCTAAAATGAAGAGGTTTCAATTAATGTTCTCAGCAAAGGAAATCTCTAAATAGCCTTGCATAAATTCTATTTTTGGGTTACTAAAGTTCACTCTTAGGAAGAGTATTTTGATGAAAAGGAGGAAGCTGACAAAGGAAATATACAAAATGTATGGTGCAAAGATTAAAGGGTCACCAGTAAGTGGAACTGATCTAAATTCTGCATTCAGTGATATTAGATGGTATTATGGGAGGAGGGAACTCCAGGCAAGATCCCACCCTGCTAAAGCTTATTGTTTATTTATTTGCAGTTGAACAAGGGATAATTATATCATGTTAGGTGCTATTACGACCTGGTTATTGTTTCCATTTGGACATAAGGCAATGTGATTGTGTGCCAAATTGACAAGTTTTTGATGGCTATTCTTGGTTGTCAACTTCACTATATCTGGAATGAACTACAATTTATAACTTTAAAGCTTCCCCACTTTTAAATCTCTGTTACTGGACACACCTTCCTCAGAACAGTTACATATTCAAGTCTTGATTGCATAAAACTGCCATAGCTTTTCTTAGTGTGACTGTAGATCTTTCTCTTGGGGCATGGCTATGTGTCTCAAAGCACCGAGGAATAATGGTCAGATATGGAGGATCTCTAAGGTAGACAGAGGAGAAAGGAGAGGAGAGTTCTACGTCTCACAAGAGTATTGAGAAAGAAAGAATCATAGATAGGACTTTTGGCCTGTGTGATCTGACCCTTGTCCATAACTGACAAAGTAAAACTACATATTGCTATGAGTATAAACTGCATAGTGTAAGCAAGGAGAGGTTATACCACACATAACCTCATAAGGTAGTAAGCATTGAGGTCACCAAATTTACCACAGGTCCTGAAGGGGTTTTCATGGGCCTTTCCACAGCAGAGTTCGATTAGAAAAGCACTCTTTCAGTGTGCCCTACAGATGCTTTGTAGCTCCTACCATTATACATTATACATATATAACACTATAACTAATATATATTTGTTTGATATATAATATGTATATATTTATTTGTATTCTTTGTATAATTATATACTTTTGCTTTCTTTTTTCTATTCATTTTTTCCGCTATATAGTGAAACTAACAGAGTGTACTAAAAAAGACACTGCACAGACTTAAAATTCTTTGAGCATAAGAGCCATTTCCACTTCCCAATGTCCAAAGTTTGAAGGAGCAGTAACTTCCCAGGATAAATCACAGCAGAAATCCCTGGTGTGGAGAGGAAACTGTTTATCACTTCAGGTTGTCAGCATGTTTGCTTCTGGGAATGGAGTACAAATCATGTTGCCTCAGATCCTCACTGCCCTGCACCATAGGAATTGCAATCTCTCGAGCAAACAAGAGTATTTTTTTTTTTTTTTTGGATATTACCATTATTGGAATTCTATTTTAAATGGATACATTTAAACCACATTCTAAGTGCCATCCTTATTATTTTACAGAATAAAAGAAATGTTATAAAATTAAAAGCTATTACTAAAACAAGTATAAGACAAAAATAATGGCACTCTTATTAAAGCATGTTCTTATATATTTAGCCAGAGCATTTAAATTACAATAAAACAAATAGGGTAGAATGGCAGAGTCATCAGAGAACCAAGCTAGGAAGAAAAGGGTAAGCAACATCACTCTGTATGATTCGAAACACAATTGATATCTATAAAGTATAAGGAATTGGCCACTGATACTTGATTTTCTTCGCCCAATTGCTTGGGAAGTGAAGCAGTGAGATTTGATTGCTGATTGGTCATCCAGTCTAGTTTCAAGGGTGACCTAATAAGCAAGCCAATCATTTACAGTCCAGTTAGGTTTGATTACTACTGTGACTCAAAGGTCCATCTCCTACACCTACCCAGGGCTTAGATCTCAGTCTGTGAGTGATTGAGGTGATCAGCACCATCAAAATCTTTGACTAGTCAATTTAAGAATGTAGAGCGCGTGACTAAACTGATGAGCAGGAAGGAGCTGATAGGCTTCCTAGACACAAGCAGATATGCTGAGTCAAGATTTCTCTTTGCAATGGAAATGACCTTAGAATTGTTCTAATTTCTAAACTACCAGATTGTAATCGCAACATTCTCCTTTAAATTTTTCTTAGCTGGCCAAACTCAGCTTTCTGAGAGAAGCCAGGATGTTAGTTCATCTGACTGGGTACAGATAAAGACTGAATTGTGCAAGATAGCGAAATGGCTTTATCTAACTGATTATGATTATACCCCTAATTGGTTATTTGTTTAATTAAAATATTCCTCAGGAAATGTTTCACACATTTCTTATGAATCTGGTTACTATTACAGTTCAGTAACTGTGAAATATAAAGCAGCTTACTAAATATTTTAGATAACATTTAATATTTACAAAAGGTAGTTCAACACATTTACATTTTTCTTTTATAAGAGAAATATAGAGCACATTTTTTAAATGAATATTTCCAAACTGACTGATCTTTTAGATAGTGCATATCTACATTAAACATATTCTGTTCTAGGATTTCCAAGTTTAAATGACATGCTGTATCCATTGTGTGCCCAAACGCATCTCCAATTGATCAGTATGCTCCCATCTTGTACCAATTTTGTTAGAGTTCACTACAAAGTAGTGGACTTCTAGAAATCGATATAGCAGATGTAGTGAAATGTTTGATTTTCAGTGATCCTCACTATAGAGAAAATTGTGTGATAGTTTAAATTATGCAGATTATATGCATATTTAGAGTGAATCGTGTTAAAATTTAAGAATAAAATTTTAATTAATTTATAGGGAAATGTATTGTGTTTGAGTATTAATGTTTTTTTAAAGCAGGTATTGGAGCTAGGGGATGTTTTCATCAATAAAGTGCCTAGTACACATATGGGAGCATCCTGGTTCATATCCCTTGCACCCACATAAAAGCCAGTTGTTTTGACGCACATCTCCAATATTAGTACTTCAGAAACATAGAGACAGATATATCACCAAAACGTACAGACTAGGAGTCTGTACAGTCAACGAACTCAGAACATGGTCACTGTCACTGTCTGAAAAACTGCGTGTAAAGAGAGTAAGGATGGCCGCACCTGGCCTACACTATTACATGCACACATATATACATGTATGCATATATGAGGAACATGCAGTAATACATGCACTACAAATCAAAAGATACAATAAAAATATTGATTTGGCTATTGTTTGGAAAGGGGGAAAGAGATGAGTTAGAGAGATCAAGCCAAGAGAGTTGACTTTCTTTGAATGAGGAAAGGGTTCTTGCTCTGTGACTTCCCTCTGGATTTTGTTCTTTTATTGATTTGAATCAAGTGGGAGAGTGATAGTTATGGCTTCAAGCAACTTGAACATTTTACTTTTAAACTTTTTTTTTTTTAAATTCTTTCATGAGAACAGAAATTAAGCATCTACACCATAGCTAACCACAGGGACCATGGTAGGAAACAGAAACAGGAATGAATTCACAAAACCTCTGGTTATTACCTCCTTTTTATTACACCCTCAATAGTCTGAGACTCCTTCCTTGACGGATAGGTCTCACTCAGAATCTTCAGAGTCTATGGTAGAGATGCCATCTCAGTTTAGAAGTTAGAAAATATTTACTTTATAAGTCTTTCTTCATGTTAGGCCCTGTACACATAAATTGCCTTCCTCCGTCTTTCTCAGAATAAAAGAATACTTGAGACTAGGCAATTGATAGCAAAATTAGATTTATTTTTGTATCATCCTGAAAGCCAGGAAATTCAAGACTGAATTGCTAACAGGTCAGAGATCTTATTTTGTTCCACAAACAGGACTGTTAAATGCAGCATTATTCAGTTGAAGGAGCATTCAATATGCATTTCTTGTAAGATAGACATACATATATACATACAC
>NC_034602.1:69863586-69874189 GCF_900095145.1 Mus pahari
GAGAGAGAGAGAGAGAGAGAGAGAGAGAGAGAGAGAGAGAGAGAGAGAGAGAGAGAAAGAGAAAGAGAGATGCTAGATAAAATTTAGTAAGAATGTATTTATATTTAAAATCCTAGAATATGCTAGATAAAAATTTAGTGAACAGCCACTTTGAGAATCCATTCCTGTATATATGGCTGTCTGGTTACACTTTCAAAAAACCCTTCTCCCTCGTTTATCTACCCATATCTTCTCTAACTGTCCATTCCCTAAAATTATGTCTTCTGGTTTTATATGGATCCATGTTCGTTTAATGATGGCTTCCTAAGTGACCTTTGTATTAGGACAATCCATTGAGAATGTTATGTCATCAGTGGGCATACAACTAAAGCTTCTCCCTCTCCATGCGTCTGCAGTAGATTATTTAGCAGTCTAGGATCAGACACTCAGAGTCTCTTTTCTAGTGTGGCTTAGTTGTTGATGTGACTGACCATCCTTGGACAGACCAAGTGTAGTTACCCATGATTACTGAATTTTAATGATTGCAACTACTATTGCCTTCCCAGAGGTTGATATTTTATAGGTTTTCCCTCTGTCTTTCAGCTCTTACAACCTTTCTACTTCCTCTTTGACGATATTCCCTAAACCTATTCAATGATACAAGGATATTATTTTGGGCTGAGCAATCACATGTCATTTATTTTCTGTACCTTGTGCAGATATTAGTCACTGTCTTCAGAGGAAATCACTGCAGTGAAAACCTTTTAGTCTTTTTATATTTAGAAGGTGGTTTGGCACTATGGGAAACTTAAACCAACAACAAAATTAAGTTCTGTGTAGGTGCTAGGACTTTCCATCCCTTGGACTTTTGTGGGGGCTTACACTACCAGATACAGATTTCTGACTAGAGAGTTGGCCTCAAATCCAATCAGAACTTAGATATTATCTGATAAAAGTCATGCTAGTATTGCACATGGGAATATCCAGATGGACAGTTTTGTATCAGAGCTTATATTGTTCATAGCTGTGTAAGACTACTGATGCTTTTAATAATTTATAATGTTCCATATACCTTCTGGCACTAGCTGGCATGATGATGATATCTAGTTGATTTTCATCTTGGTTTCTATTTACCATGCAATTGAGTGGAGTGTTGTCTTCTTGATATGGTCTTATCTCCTAGTTAGTTGTATAACAAAGAGCAATATACCTACTGTCATTTTTCAGTAGTAGATTCCTTGTCTAAAATAAAGGGGCCTATTTTCAATATTTGGTATTTCTGGAAAACAAGATTAAAAAGGAAATCATCACCAAATTTATTTTTTTTTACTAAGGAATTTAACCAATTCATAATGAAAATTTCCCCCATGGCGTAGTCACATGTCTAAAACTCTCAATTTATACTGTTGCAGAATGACTGATTTTATTATGAGTATTACAGGGGCAAGCACTTAAATCATGCCACATACTTACACATAGTATAACAAAAGAGTCAATTTTATGTTGTTCTCCATAGACTGTATATTTTTTAAAAGTAATCTCTTGTAAGAAATTAAAATGGTTTTAGCTAACTATCAAATGTAGATCAGAGTATTGCTTATGGATTGCAGGCACAATGATTTCAAGTAACTAAACAAACATTACTGCAATCTTAAAAGAATATTTGCATGTTTTTATGTTTCGATTGTTCTCTTCTGACTCTCCACATTCTTAGCCGGATGATGCTAACAAGGTATGTGATACAAGATGATCTGAGATACATCACACTGAGTTCCACAAAAACATCTGATTGAGTCAAGCTGACTTTTTCGTGAAGCAAAGAAGCTGAAATAACAGCCAACCACAGAAGAAAACAGGTAAATTACAAAATATTTTAAGATGAACAGCAATTTTGAAATTCAAGCAATACCTTGCTGTATGAAAAAATAGGGTATAAATAGAAAAATGTAACAATGACAGCTTTGATCAGTATTTTTCTCAGTGGTACACACATTGTTAATTTACTGATATCTACAATACATTTAAGTTTCAGATTACTATACTTCTTAAATTAAAGTAAAAAGAAAATTGGTGACACATAAATAACATAAAACAATGAGGATAGATCTCAGCCCACCCAACTGGTTCCCACCTATAATTCAAAATATCTATAAAGACACAGTTCTTTTCCCAAGAAGAATTCTCTTGACATCATCTAATGTATTTTCTAAGTGTATTATTTTGTCTTATTTGCACCATTCCACCTGTCTACTATTGACTCCATAGTGTGTTTTTGTAGTTTGATTTTGTTTTGAATTGATTAGGTTTTTATCATGATAGAGAACCAAGTGGGCCTGAGTCTCACAAGTCAGAGATGACTAGAACTCAGATTTCTTGATATCCCATCTGTTAATCACTTTCCTAAAGTTCTCTATCAAAACAGTTAAACAAAGTGCTCTCTTAATAAAAATATCAAGTCCCATGTATTATTTTTACTGTGGGTATTTTTTTTATCTCAATGAATTAACCTTAAAGTAAAGCAACAAGTTGGTTGTGGAGGGGAATGAGACGGGGAATGTGAGAAGAGAAGAGCAAGGGTGGGCCTGAAAGCAAAGGAGGGATGGGGACTGATCAAAACAATTAAATATTTTATTTTCTCTCCTCATTCCCCCTCTAAAAAAAAACCTCTTTCTCACTCCCCTAATTAACCCACCCACTCCTGCTTCCCTTTCCTGAGGAAAGGGGATAAAATTGAAATGTAAATAAAGAAAATATCTAATAAAATTATTTATGGAAAAAACAATTAAATATGTAAGTTAACAAAAATTACTTGGGCTTATTTACTATTTTATGGGTGCATTCCATATGAAGTAATATTCTTATAGATCAGTTAATTCATTTCTAAGGAGTTGTTTATTAATATACCAATTAATTTATTCATAGTTGCAAACCAAGTAATGCATAGTACTGCAAGTTATATATTAAGAATTAAGTTAAAAATTAAAATGCAGATGTAAGGGATAAGTAGAGAGTATCTTGCATTTCTTACATATTGTGTCAAATCAGGTTAAAGAAGTTAAAGTCATCATTGATAAAGTAATCACTACGATATTTTAGGCAATGTAGTAGTATTCAAAACATCTGCAGAGGAACTAGCAATACATTATTATTATATATATATAGATGAGTTCAGTGAAAACTAGTTCATGATTCTGCTAGTAGAATAAAACTAAAAATAATCTTATATATTAATAGCTGCACCAAGAGACGATATAGCTGCCTAAAATGTATCTTATCAATGACAACACCAATGTGCAGGCTACTGTGAAAAAGGGAATTTCACAGATATCTGATGATCTATCCCTGACCAAAGCATTATAGGCAACTGACTGCTGCTAATAAGCGGAATAATCTGTTTGCTTCAGGAAGGTGTGAATCTGTTGGTTATCCAAATGGAAGTCATCAGCTCTGAAGTATAACACCTATAAACAACATTAAACAGACTCATCAGGTTGGTTTCCATTCCATTGGTGTGTTTGTTTGTTTCTTTACTCATTCATTCATTTATTTAAAGGAAAAAATAGCCATGGATTTGAAGGAGTGATGGTGGAATACTATATGAGGAACAGCAGGACTCACTGACAAAGTGGTGGTAGAAGTTGGTAAACAGCGAGTAGCTGGGCATCTGTGGAGGCAACTTCTGCCTGAGGGCCAGACTAAAGCTTGCCTGTGGGATTAGAGATTGGTGACTTACACAGTGACAGAATTTAGACTTGAAGGATACACTTGTTTGAAATCAATGAGACATGAGTGAAGGTTATAAAGGTTGTTTCCCATTCCCCGAAAGTTAATAAATGAGCTTGCTGCCCCATTCTCGTCTGCTTCTGGAGTCTGAGCTTTCACTGGGTGCCACCTCCGCCATCAACTCCCCAAGGGAAAGTAAGGTCAAGTGGTGGATGGTCCAGGGTGTAAAGTAACAGAATATGAGATTATTTGGGAAAGGAAGAAGGAAGTAGGAAATAATTTATATTTTAATCTGAAAATTGCAAAAGGAAATACTTAATTTGGATGAAAATAAAAATGATGACAGGGTTGATAATGTAGCATTGGCTACAACCCACCAGCCTGAAGCTACAGATCTGGATGAATTTTGGAGCAATTTCCCTGAATCCACCAGTGACAGACTGGGGCATGGATAAGTGACAATGCACATCACTATCAGTTTTTGCACCATCTTTAGCAGTGTATAAAAGGAAAACAAAATGGCTTACCTGTATCTAAGTATATGACTTTTGGGACCTTGAATTCTGATATAGCTAGGTAGATTAGTTTCTCAAAAATTTTAAAGTTATTTATAGGCAATATTTTTAGTATTAATTAAGATATCACCTAATGAGCAGACAAAGTGAAACCTCAGATGTGGATAGAGATGTTAATACGATTGATCCTTGGAAAGGGATACATTCTACTGTCAGTGAAATTTTATCCTTATTGGCAGCTGAGAATCCTGAGAATGAAGGGATCAATCTTTTTTATGTTTACGTGTTAACCAAGATTATTCTGGTTGATAATAAAACTCTATTGGTATCAGTATCTGATGACTATTGAAATGTCCCACAATGGGTTTTTCTCATTAGATTTAATGAAGGTTATGGATGCTTCTTACAATATATGGAAGTAATGGTCACAGATGTGTTTGTAAGCTTAGATTTTTCAAAATCTTCTTTTAATAAGGGTTCTCAAATACCTTGATGGCCCTTCTAACCCACTCTCCAAAGGTAGAGAGAAAAGAGGGTAAACAGGGCAAATGAATATGGACCTATTTAGACTTACTTCAGAACTGGGACAATTCCAGTCTTCATGGTCAGACCATCAGCTTCCAGTACAGTGATGTCAGTATACCAAACATGAATTAGCAGCAGCAGCAACATCCAGCAGAAACCAGAAAGACTCCACTGAAAAGGCAGGAGTGAACAGGAATGACCTGGACCGGCTGTGATGCTAGGACAACTTCTCTGCCGTACCTCTCAACCAACTGAAGATCAGCGAAGACTCGAGACCAAAGAAGAATTGCAAGGCTGTTTTGCAACTGTGACACCAAAGTCTGTTGAGTCCTATTTATACTCTCTCCAAATATCACATGCTCTCTTGGGGTCTTGTAAAATACCACATGACACTACCAAAACCTTCCATTAAATGTGATATAACTGATCTAAAGCTTAATCAACTGAATCTTGGGGAAAAAAAACCTATTTGAAAAGCCATTGGAGGAAACAGAGAGTGAAACTACTGAAAGCATAAACCTTATTAGAGGGATAAGAGAGAAAAATTATAGTCACCCAGAAGGACCTGACCATGGGAGCAAAGCAGAGAGTAGGATTCCTGGCACAGTCACACTGAAAGTCAACACTCACTCCTCATGATAGAGCAGGTTTTCATTTTAGCATACTTATTGCAAGGATCCTGTACAAAATCCTAACAAAGCAGGGGTTTCAAAATTGCATATAAATCACAAATACACCAAAGTCTTTTTGGTATATAGACCCTTGATTTGTGTCTATATTGTATAGCTGTGAAAATTCCCTGGTGCTGTAAACTTTGATGTAGCAGGACTATTTGAAACTCAATGACAATTTTAAACACAAAGAGGACTCTGGCTTTGAGGAGACACAGCAACCAAGAAACAACACAATTTCCTTGATTACCTCATGTCTAATGCCTTGCCTATTCAAAATTAACCATACATTGATGAGTATTTGCAGCAAGAAATTCAATATAAGGGAAGAAGAAAATCTAGGATCAATAACTAAAGCAATAACATAGCATCTACTGGAACATTAGGAAATCAACACCAGCTAAAGAAAGTATAAAAAGATATGATATAACTTAATAAATGGAATCAAGAAAGCTTGAAGAAAAAAAGCCAAATTATATTTTATTATAATTTATGTTCATGAGCACACACAAAGAATAGCATGCTAGATGGAATTAACACACTTTACCAACATATAAGATCTTTAGTATTGCTCTCATTGACAAAACACTATGGGTAAGACCAACCTCAAATATCTTTATTAGAGAGAGTGAATCAATTCTTCAAAAACACTATACATTATAACAAATCACCTAACAGGTTTAATCAGAACAGGTAATGTATATAAACACTTCCACAAAACAAAACAAAACAAAACAAAACAAAACAAACAAACAAAAAAACTAAAACATTTCACAAAGTAAATAGCAGGTACATAAACATGTACATAACAATTCACTAGATCCTTTTACTGAATAGTAAAGAAGTATTGATACCAGAATCTCATAATCTCTTAAAAAATAGAAGCAAAACATAACACTTCCAAACAAGGTTAAAGATGAATTTTTTTATTCAGTCCCAGCTTTCTTGGAGTTAACCCCTTTGTTAAACACGGTTAGAGGGTGCTCACAAAGGGAGAATAAGTATCACTTATTAATCTCTAGTAGTAAAGAAATTCTACCACTCCTCCATCTTAAGTTTATAAAAGATTGACTTTTTCTTACTGAGAGAGATGATGCTGAGTGGACAAGGAGGTGTATATGTGATTACCATGGAAACTGTATCTGAATATCTGGGCCCTCTGTTGATCAAAGTGCCCTTTGGTGGATAAATATCTATGAGTCTGCAAATCTGTTGTTATTGCTTTATTAAAAACTAAATCGTCAGGACATTTTCTCAGTTATGCACACTAATAAAAATTCTACACCCTCAGAATACTTTGGATTTGCTATAATGCCATTTATATTGTGATTTTGGCCATTACTTTTAGTGTGCTTTTACTAGACATTCAGGAGAATAAATATCTTTAAAGGAGGAGGAAGTATCTACCATACCTCCATGAATGCATCAACTACCTCATAAACATAAAGCTTTAAAATGTACAATATATGACATGCTGTGCTATTTTAATCTCACTAGGACAGTTCACTCTGACCTGTCTTTGATTGCATGCTTTGCTAGAACATACCCCACTTTGCTAGATAAACCCCTATTTATGTTATATCTTTGGATTGAGTTTTTTCCTTCAAGGACAACCAAGAGCCCAGAAAAAAAACTTCACCTTGAAGCACAACTTTTACTGTTCCTGAGATATTATAATTAATTATATTGCTCTAATAACTTGATGGATATATATTCTATTTATTTTACTTTAAATTCTTTGTAATCCCAAGATATATATGGCTTGCATTCTTCCTTTCAGTAAAGTTAAGAACAATAGAAGATTATTTTCAACATGACAAAGTTGATCATGCTGTTGGACTCACTTATACCCTTCCTGATTGTATGCCCAGGCTTTACTATTAAAATTCTATTAAAAGTCAATAACTCAGGCTTTACTATTAAAATACTTAACTACCGCTGTAGATCCTTTTTTTTTTTTTCTAATGTATTTCCATGAGGTCTTGCCTACTATAGTTTGGTAACAGGTAGTTAACTATATCATTGCTAAAATATATAAGGGCTTTGTAGATAACTTGTTGATGTTGTGTAATGCTCATTGTTTCTATGAAGTATATAAATTTTAAAAATTTTTATGTTTGAGAAATTTACATGAAGAAAAAGGAGGAAAATTTAAAATGCTTTCAGTAGAGCTTTCATTTGCATACTCCCTGCTTGGATTTCAACTCTTACAGTGCCTAGAAACCCTTGTAGAATTTCAGGGACAGGGAAATAACATCAGAGTTTTAGGACAAACAATAACAACAGCAACAACAAACCTTTAGAAGCATTCTTTCATGAAAGGCACTATGAAAGCTTCAGATATAAGTCTTTGATATCTGTAAAATTTAAGTTACGGCAATAAGTTGATGGTTAATTAGTTAAATGGATGGTAAATTGTTTTTATTTTCACTAAAAATAGAAAAAAATGAAGAAAATTGTAATTTTAAAATTTCATGTTGGTTTAACCATTTATGCTTATTCATACATAAGCATTTATGAATAATATTGATAAGACTAATTAATGTATTAGTTCTATAGTGTTTAGGTACTTACAGAAAATAAAATTATTGATAGAAGAGAATGACCTTTACATAAAAGAGATAAAAATTGTCCCTAATTATAAGAAACAAAGTAACAAGAAAAGACTTGAGAATATGATGTAGCTTACTCCCACAAATAGAATCCTTGAGAGCCTGGGACATAAGAATTTATCTCACTCACTTGAAGGAGGGAAATGGGATAAAATGGAGATTATGAATTGACATTTACTATTAGGGTCAATATTTGTCCATTAAAGAATTTTCAAAACTCATCATTACTTCTTTCAATAAAAAACAGATTTCTTCAGTACATAATGTTGGGTATCTGACTTGCTGTGATTGAAAAATACAGACCTGAGTACATGAATCATCTGTCTAGTGAGGAGAAACTATTTGATGAAGATGGTAGTAGGCACTCCTAGTCACTCACAGGTAGTCAAATAAGCACAGGATAACTCACACACAAAACAGTGAAGTGCATTTGTCACTTTTTCCAGACATAGACCCTTATGATAATGCATCAGTGCTGAATATACACATTTAACATAAACTCTTTATATTCTACTTAGAATCAAAGCTTATATATTTAATTGAAGGACACTGAAGGATTACTGAAACAACTCATCAGATAATTCAATATTCATTCTTTTGGGTGTGGTTGTCTAGAAGCAAGAAATGCTGCAGACCATTAAGCTCATTCTTTTCCTAGTTTTGAAAATCAATTTAACAAATTAGCATTGCAAGACATGTAATAAATACCCTTATTAAATAATGAGCACCTACCATATTAAATTACTTTTGGTCACCTGAAATCTATAGCTGTATGCACAGGTTATAAAAGTGAAATAGTGTCTGCTAAAGGCAAAGATTCTAATTAGCTTACTACAGTTTATTATGATTTTTTTATTTTGCTAATTTTATCTTATATATTTCTATCCACATAGTACATGTCTTGTCCATGAATGTAGGTAGCTTATAAAGGAAACATACTATTTTCATTTTGTGGGGAACAACTATATCAGAATAAAAGAAAAGATAGTAGGCATGAACAGGGAGAACAATTAAGAATGAACTAATTTTCAAGCACATATCCTTTAGTTCCATTTACTTCCTTGGGTTCTATCAAAACTCTGAGTTATATTAGGAATTACATTTCTGAGGTATTATGAAGTCTTAAGTGTGTAAACTCATTTGTGTTCCTTTACTGTGGTTGTTAAGTTGTTTATATACCATTCCTAGTGAGGAAATTCTCAAAATTTGTTTGTATTTTTATAAACCTCTAGTACATAAATTAGTTTGGTTAAGGACTTCTAGTAATAATTTTTAAAGTTTGTTTGCTTTTTCTATATTTTGAAACTAATCATAGTAAGTTAAACACTTCACAGGTAATAATGTTTTGTATGCACTGATGTTATCCAAAATTTATCTCCTCAATATGGTGAAGGTTAATTGAAACCACACACTTTGTCAATTACTTTCATAATTCATATATTTCCTCTTTTCTTTCTAGTTATTAATAGGAAGATTAAGATACAATAAAAATGTTGGGGTTTTAGGCATACATTTAGAATACTTAAGTGCCTTCATAATTGAATGTTAAAATGAAGTCAGGTCTCAGAATAGAACAATGAGTTGGGCACAGAATAATACACCTAGACAAGGAGCAATTGGCAATCATTGACTGTTGTGAGAGAGGGAGACAGATTTCTCTGAGGATATCCATAGAGGATTTTCCACTATAAAAAAGAACCACATATCAGAAATATTAGGTATCACAAAATGATCTTGATGGGTTTTATAAAAGTACACAAAGGGATGTGGATGAAAAAATGTGGGAGTGGATAGGGGAAGATTTGCGAATATATAATAAATAGTTGGTAATATAATAATATATAATATAATCACATTGTACTGAATTCCCAATAGACTAACAAATTATGTTACTTATTTCCAATACCAATATTACAGTTTTAGAGGATATGATGTTTGGAGAGGTTGTTTAAGATGGTGGAATGCCCATGGCTGGTACTGTTATCATTATTACAAAGAAACAAGGCAAATACCCATGCTTGTTTACAATGAGCATAGAGCCATGTTCAATTCCTAAAACTAAAATACAGAAGTCATGCTAAAAATGAAAGGAAATAAGCAAAAACAAAGATACTGGACAAAACTTGCTTCATCCATAATGTCAGGAAATAAAAGATGACCATATATATGTCAGAAAACTAATCGTTGGCAGCACCTTTACTGCCAGAGGAAAGCTGGTAAGAGAGCCATCTTTGCTCCAGTGTGTGGCCTGGGAGAGAGCAGCCTGCAGAAGCAACACAGCTGCTGGGACAGACTCCTTATCTGGCTCCAGTCATCTGGCACCTTTCCCATCCAAGGAGGGGTGTCCACCTGGGAGGGGTCTCAAGGCCTGAGTTAGTAGGAGACCCAACTTTGCTCCAGTGCACTGCCAGGGAGAGGCGGTCCTGCAGAAGCAACACAGCTTCTGGGAAAGATCCCATTTCTGGCTCCAGTAATCCAGTGCCTTTCCACCCGAGGAGGGGTGTTGCCCTGGAGTAGTCTCAGGGTCTGAAATAGTAGAAGGGCCATCTTTGCTCCAGTGCACTGCCAGGGAGAGGGC
>NC_034602.1:69878530-69930469 GCF_900095145.1 Mus pahari
GCTGCAACCCTGTAGGTAGAACAATATGAACTAACCGGTATGCCCAGTGCTTGTGTATCTAGCTGCATATGTAGAAGAAGATGGCCTAATCGGCCATCATTAGAAAGAGAGGGCCCTTGGTCTTGTAAACTTTATATGATGCAGCACAGCGGAATGGCAGGGCCAAGAAGTGGGAATGGTTGGGTAGTGGAGCAGAGGCGGGGGGGAGGGTATAGGGAACTTTTGGGATAGCATTTGAAATGTAAATAAAGAAAATATCTAATTAAAAAAACATAAAAAAATAAATAAAAGCCAAAAAAATTTAAAAGAATGGATGGATTCGCATTCTTCTAATTGCTGACTGCCAGTTGAACCAGCACCAAGTTTTTGAAAATGTTGTCTTTTTTCAATTGGATGGTTTTAGCTCCTTTGTCAAAGATCAAGTGACCATAGGTGTGTGGGCTCATTTGTGGGTCTTCATCTCTGTTTCATTGATTTATCTGCCTGTCACTGTACCAATACCATGAAGTCTTTATCACTATTGCTCTGTAATACAACTTTATTTCAGGGATGGTGATTCCAAAATTTCTTTTATTGTTGAGAATAATTTTCAGTATTTTGGGCTTTTTTGTTATTTCATATGAATTTGCAAATTGCTCTTTCTAACTCTATGAAGAATTGTGTTGGAATTTTGATGGGGATTACATTGACTCTGTAGATTGCTTTCACCAACATGGCCATTTTTACCAAATTAATCCTGCCAATCCATGAGCATGGGAGATATTTCCATCCTCTGAGATCTTCTTTGATTTCTTTCCTCAGAGACTTGAAGGTCTTGTCGTACAGATTTTTCACTTGTTTGGTTAGAGTCACACCAAGGGATGTAATATTATTTGTGAATATTGTGATGGGTGTCATTTCCCTAATTTCTTTCTCAGCCTGTTCATCCTTTGAGTAGAGGAAGGCCACTGATTTGTTTGAGTTAATTTTTTATCTAGCTACTTTTCTGAAATTGTTTATCATGTTTAGTTCTCTGGTGGAGTTTTTGGGATCTCTTAAGTATATGATCATATCATCTTCAAATAGTGATATTTTTACTTCTTCCATTCCAATTTGGATCTCTTTGACCTCCTTTTGTTGTCTAATTGTTCTGCTTACGACTTTGAATACTATATGGAGTAGGTAGGGAGAGAGTGGGCAGCCCTGTATAGTCTCTGATTTTAGTGCAATTGCTTCAAGCACTTTCATGTTTGAAAGTAAAGGAAGTATACCAACATTACACATAGAGAAAATATTTATACATATATTCCGAAATAAAGCAAATGAAGGAGGGGTTATTTTATCCAATAGAAATTCTAATAAGGCTTATTTTAACACATTTTACTAATTTCCTAGTTATTTACCACCTTATCTTTGCTTCAATGCTTCCTCTCATAATGTTTGTGTCTTTGCACCACTGATCGTTTTTTGTTTTGTTTTGTTTATTAGTTACTCATGTCTGCTCCATACACTAACTTAACATTAAATTTTGATAAAAAGTTCATGTGATGAATAGCCAAATACTAGAGCCATGTATATGATATGTTAAGACATGAAGTTACAAATCTATTATGGAATTTTATTTTTTTATTATTTTCTATCAATATTTGCTTATGAATCATTTTTATATCCCTTTTTCATGATGATTCTGAGAGAAAAGAGTAAATGTTACCTTGCTTTGAACTTGCATTTGATTTAAATGTAGGGTATTAGTCAACTTAAATTAATATTATCCTTGTAAAAATAGATACTTTTAATCTCTTCAAATAATGTTATCATATGATTACTATTATATGATTTACTTTTTAAAGTATAAAATTTCATATCTAAACATAGTATTCTGTTCGTTCTAGTTATCACTCACTAGAGGAGAAATTCATTCTCTTCAATCTTACCATTGTATTTCTAGTATAGTTTGGGAAATATTAAATCTTTTATATTTATATCAAACATTCATTTGGTAGCTATCTATAAAAATGGAATATTTTTAATTCTTCACCATTCTTTTAATTATATTAATGATATAAAATTTAAGCAAATATTTGGAATATCCTGTTGTATTAAGAATTACCCTGGCTTCTTCTTCTTTGGGAAAACACCAAATGGCGGATGACGCTGGTGCAGCGGGAGGGCCAGGAGGACCAGGGGGCCCAGGATTGGGAGGCCGCAGCGGCTTCCATGGAGGATTCGGCAGCGGGCTTAGGGGCCGCGGTAGTGGTCGAGGCCATGGCTGTGGTCGAGGCCACGGGGCTCGAGGAGGTAAAGCTGAAGACAAGGAGTGGATTCCTGTCACCAAGCTGGGCCGCCTGGTTAAGGACATGAAGATCAAGTCCTTGGAGGAGATCTACCTGTTCTCCCTGCCCATTAAGGAGTCAGAGATCATTGACTTCTNCCTGGGTGCATCCCTAAAGGATGAGGTNCTGAAGATCATGCCGGTGCAGAAACAGACTTGGGCTGGCCAGCGGACCAGGTTCAAGGCATTTATCACTATTGGGGACTACAATGGTCATGTTGGTCTTGGTGTTAAGTGCTCCAAGGAGGTTGCTACTGCCATCCGAGGGGCCATCATCTTGGCCAAGCTTTCCATCGTCCCTGTGCGGAGAGGCTACTGGGGGAACAAGATTGGCAAGCCCCACACTGTTCCATGCAAGGTAACAGGCCGATGTGGCTCTGTGCTGGTATGACTCATCCCTGTCCCCAGGGGCACTGGCATTGTCTCTGCTCCTGTGCCCAAGAAGCTCCTGATGATGGCCGATATAGATGATTGCTACACTTCAGCCAGAGGCTGCACTGCCACCCTGGACAACTTTGCCAAGGCCACCTTTGATGCCATCTCCAAGACTTACAGCTACCTGACCCCCGACCTCTGGAAAGAGACTGTCTTCACCAAGTCTCCTTATCAGGAACTCACTGATCATCTTGTGAAAACCCACACCAGAGTCTCTGTTCAGAGGACCCAGGCTCCAGCTGTGGCTACCACATAAGGGTTTTTATACAAGAAAAAAAAAATGGATTAAGTCTGCTAAAAGAAAAAAAAAAAAAAAGAATTACCCTGCTTTAAGATTCTATATAATAAATTAATATTTAGGCTTACTCTGAAATTTGATTCTTTTAATTTCACATGTCTGGATGATATTGATTCTATATGAGAATATTTATACTAATATCTTTATATAAACAGTTATTCTTGTGAATAAACAGAAACAATGTGAGTCTATCAGCCTGTTTATCCTTATGATTTCAATGAGCCAGATAAAGAATAAATAAATCATGGAAAATAGTTGAACTTTAGTATCTATATTTTTAGAATGTCTTACTACCTATGGAGCTCTGCTAAGTCTTATCCACTAGTGAATTGATTTGAATGATGAACAAAGTAGAACAAGATATATGTATGTATGTGTATATATATATATATATATATATATATATATATATATATATATATATATATATCTCCATCCTAGTATTATGGCTTTCAAAATAAGATTCTGTGACTCTTTCAGGAATAGTCATGCCTCTACTATGTGAAAGCAGAAACTTGTTTTTATACAACTCTATGAATTTTTACTGGTTTCAGTATAATCATATTTTTTAGTAATAACTAAGATGTTCAGTGTTTATTCACATACACATTTCAGATCTTCAGTCTCAGAGCTCTACTGAAAATATATGTGTGCCAATATAAAAGAAGAGAAATAAACATTTGAGAATAAGAATTGTCATAATTCTGTGCTTTAGAGTAACTGATGCCCAACTTGTGTTTTGTAGAAACTTCTTGCAAGTATGTATTTTTTCTGTAAAATGATTTTTTTTAAATTAAGGCAGTTTTATGTATGCTTTTTATTTTTAAATTTCTGTAAAGATGGCTAAGATGAGCTAGCATAGTCATTTCTTCAACCTATCACTTCTGAGCTGGGTTAAGCAGATCTTCCTGGAGAAAATTTGGAAGTCATATAAAGTGTACATACTTGACTATGGATACCTCTATGATGATAAAAGTTCATGGGAAAGTTCATCCCAGGTCTACCATTAAATTAGAGGTGAATATTTGCACTTCAGCCAGCTGAGAAATAATGGATTTGAGGATTGTGATTCTCAAAATGGTGATTATGTATGTTTTACATCCCGTGGTCATTTTTTTCTATAATGCATAGTTTGCACAAAATAAAGTGTGTGTGTGTGTGTGTGTGTGTGTGTGTGTGTGTATGATATATAGAGATGATACTACTTTCTAATAAATATATAACTAAAAATATCTTAAGAAAAATGTATAATTCCTGGTATAAAGCCTACCAAACCAAAGAGACTACCAATTACACAAAAGCATGAAGTGAGTCATATATAGCTAATGATTAAATAAAGGCTGATACAAATCAGTGAATAAACAATCGAATTTCCTAATCAATTAATGTGTGTGTGTTTGAGAAGATGCACCACAGGCCCAACTGACAAGTCTAGTGGGAGGAATTTTCACAAAGGTACTATTTAGTCAAGTACTTTGTGGTTGGTAGGAACTAGTCAGGATAAATACTCCCAAATTCCATATAATAGGGTGAAAAAGTGAGTTCCTTCATAATTTCTAAGGTTTTTAGTGATGATTTTACAGATGTAATTAAGCAATCTGTGGATAAGATTCCTTCAAATTATACTAACACAATATTCATGTACAAGTAATCATCTTTCTACATTTACTTCAGCCTCTCAAATTTAAACAATGTGTTTTAGTAATAACAGTTAAGATTCCAGTTAGGGACTATACTTGTTTGGGAAACTGACAGTACTAGATTCATATCTAGATTCCATATCCTAAGGAACCAGGAGTAGTTGAATAGCCTTTCTTGCCAACCATTGGACTGAGCACAGGGTTCCCAGTTGTGGAGTTAGGACTGGAGGAACTGAAGGGGTTTGCAACTTCATAGGAAGAACTACATCAACCAACCAGAGTCCCCAAAGCTCCCAGGGACTAAACTATCAACTAAAGAGTACTCATGGAGAGACCTGTGACTCCAACTGCACATGTAGCAGAGGATGGCTTCACTGGGCATCAATGAGAAGAGAGATCCTTGGTCCTGTAAAGGCTCGATACCCCCAGTGTAGGGAGATCAGAAAAGGGAGGCAGGAGTGAGTGGGAGGGTGGGGGAGTAACCTCATAGAAGCAGGGGGAGGGGAGATAGGATACAGGTTTTCTGAAGGGGAAAACCAGGAAAGCAGATAACATTGGCCAGCTATTGTGCTATTTAGGGATTTTTGTGCACATAAAGGCTGTGAATGTGTTTTTTTATTTGAGAACTCAACAACCAAACGTGGGCAGAAACCCTGGACTGGGATTTAAAATATTTCTACCACAGTTCTCCATTGTATGGTTTTAGCTCCTTTGTCAAAACTCAAGTTTTTATGGGTGTGTGGGTTTATATCTGGGTCTTGAATTCGATTCCATCTATTAACCTCTCTGTTTTTATACAAATATCATGTTTTTATTACTATTGTTTTGTAGCTCAGCTTGAATTCAGACATACTGGTACTTCCAGAAATTCTTTTATTGTACAGGATTTTTTTTTAGCAATCCTGGGTTTTTTGTTTGCCTGTTTGTTTGTTTTTGTTATTTTTATATAGCATTGAGAATTCTTCATAAATAATCTAAATAAAACTAATTTTAACTGTATTAATAGTAATTAATGTTAAGCCATATAAATATAGTTGTTACCATTCATTAAAGCTTCATTTTTTTCATCATATTGAGAGCATTAACAAATTCGCAAGTGCTCAAAACATAGAGAAACACTGATTAGGGAGATCACAAACCAACATATAAATCTACAACACAACCTCTACACCTAGGACTCAGGGAACATTGCTGAAGAAGTGTACAAAATTCTAAGAGTCAAAGGACCAATATGTACCTGGCATGAAATTATTTCCAAGAAATTTCAAAAGTATCATTGTCTAACCAAGACATAACTAATCCATGAATTTGCATGACATCCTGAATAAAGGTTAGCTCACAAGGATCCACCCATGATGAAGTATTATAGGCAGTTAATAACTAGAGAGGAAAAGAAATTACGTATATAATTATATAAAAACAATATATAAATGTAACACATATAATATACAAACAAATATAAATGTTATAAATAATATATAAACCTATATATCTATATCTATATATCTATATGTATGTATATAAATAGATAGATATAGATATATATATATAGAGAGAGAGACAGAGACAGAGAGACAGAGACAGAGAGAGACAGAGAGACAGAGAGACAGAGAGAGACAGCAGAGCAGCAGACATGTCAACACCCAGGCAGGAGCCCTGTAATGGGTTGTTCAATACTAAGTTGTCAGCTCTAAACATATGCAAACAATCAACACTAAGTGGTTCTGGCATGATTTATATATTTTTTGTTTGTATACATGCAACACTAATAATTAAAGATAATTAATTTGAGTATAAAATAAACCTTTATCACCCCCCCACACACACTTTTTTTCTTTCAACTTGCTAGCAGGTTAAATTGAGTGCTTACATGATATGACATCTCCCGAAGAGCCCTTGATAGAATTTTTCTTAATAAAAAAGAATAGTTTCTAGAAAACAGGTCCACTGTCCCATGATACTATCTCTGATGTTTCTGCCTAGTTCTTTCTGCATTTGACCATTCCATCTCCCTAGAGTTCATGGGAGTCTAATACTTGAATGTCCTTAAAGAACCTCTCATGACTGTCTCAACAGAGTAGAATATTATTGTACATTAAGCACTGTTGATTGCACTTTTCTTTGAATATACTAATCATAAAATGTATATTCAAAACATGTCTTATTTTCCAGATGTTTCTATTCCAGAACCTCTGAGGGAGGGATTTTCTACTCTTGAGCTCTTGAGTATTCTCAGAACACGAAGTAGAATGTGACATGACTGTCAAATGCTTATGATTATCTCTCTGGGAATTTTATTAATATGGCTTCTAGAGTTGTTATATAACTAGAAATTGAGACAATTTAGTAACTTGACACACACACACACAACTGGATGTTTTTATAAACTAAGTGAAAAACAATACGAAACTCTCACTTCTTCTGGAAAGCCAGTGAGAGATGCTACAGCTTACCATTACCACCAAAATTCAACAGCATATCTGAACGAGGAACAATAGAAAACCTCTACTGAAAATTGCAAGTCAAATTCCCTCTCCTTTAAACAAAACCCTAAAACCATCTGCAGTAGACGTCAGTGGAAAGTTAGGAAGAGCTGACTTTATGATTTGCCTTCTGTGAATTTTTATTTCTCCCCATGAAAAAACAGAATACAATATGAAGCTTGGGTAGAATACTTCAAGTACACACCAAGGGGTTATACAATTTCACTCTTATGATTTCAATTTCTAAGGTCTAAGGATTTCTCAGATATAGTGGTGTTAAGTCAGACATTTTTTCAGTGTGTAGCAGCCCAATACATTCCATATAAGAAAGTTTGAAAGCTGCATTAACTCTTTCAGTAGAGTAATTTCTCCAATGGTACCCAGGTGACCTGGAAGAAATATACTATAGCACAGTATAGCACACTGTGTTCAATTTGAACATACTAGGCTAATGCTATTTTAACTCCTTCAAAAATCATTTATGTAAAATTGTTCCAGAAATGTTCCTTTTAATGGCAATTCTATGAAAGTTTTAAGAAACACACAACCACTATGTGGCATAGATTTTGTTCAGAAGTAGATTTGGCACTCTTTTCAAATTTTCATTTTCAATTAAGTTGATTAGAATATATGACATACCTTAGAGAAAAATCTACATTAAATTAAATAAAACATTGTCTAACAAGCACAAGGATTTTTAATACATGTGTCAAAGTTTAGGAACATAATAGGAAACACAGCATCAATATATATATCTTCATGCTTTTATGGCAACTCCCAGAATCAAGGCAGATTATTTTATGACAGAGCACAAAGATCATATTTAAATTTTAGAGAATTGGTTTTATTTAGACACATAGTAACAGGTGAAGAAGGAAAATAAGAAAGCCAAAGAGGATGAAGAAGAGGAAGTAGAAGTTAAGTCATTCTATGTCAGTGGGAGTGTGTGTCCCCATGATACACAGTAATAAAGCCTGACAGACTTCATGGGTCATTGTCTGATGAGAGTTTGTGCAAAAACAGATTCATTGATTACATATTGTGCTTTCTTGATTTCGTTGTTGCTGTTGTTTTTAGAGTAAGTACATTTTGCATCATTACTTTCAGTGTATAAGCCCTGATACTCAAATGTACTGTTTGCCTGTAATCCTATCATATTCAGCCTGTGTCCTGCTTCTTCTACCAAACTTTTCCCAGTCTGACAAGCTGACCGCTTTCTCAAGCCTGCCTGTATTCTGATACTCAAATCTGACTGGACAACTTCCCCATACTCTGGTGTTAATTTGCATTTACTCTATCATTGGCTTTATAATAACTTTTCTGGAAGGAGAAGGAAAACAAAGAAAAGGGAGAAGAAAGGAGAGTTGAGGGGAGGTGAAGGGAGGAGGGGGAGGGGAGGGGAAGGGAAGAGAGGAGGGGAGACAGGAAGGGAGGGGAATGGAGGGAAGAGGAGAGGAGAGGAGAGGAGAGGAGAGGAGAGGAGAAGTGAAGAGGAGTGGAGGGAATAGAGTGTGGAGGGGTAGAATGGAATGTTTAAAAGAAATAATAAGCATTTTGCATTATATATTACCTTGTATTATAAATTCCATTGTAAAGTTTCATGTGGATAAAATAAAGACTCACATCCATCTTTAAACTCTGTTGTAGAGAGTTCTATGAACACACACAATTTTATCAAGATGTCTAACAACTTTTTTCAGAGATATATTTATCAGGATTATAACCCACAAATAGACAGGTCCGAGCAGGAACATTTTTAAATGCTGAATCATTGATAATAACCTGGATACTTTTTTAAATATCTTCTTCAGTTTTGCCTTCAGTTTTGTAAATAAGGCAAAATATCAGATTCTACTTCATAGCATTTACTCATATGATACTGTCAAAAATGTATGACATGTCAAAAATATGATGATAAGCAGGTCATAATTAATGATAATTAGTGATGAGCACAATCAAATAATTATTCTGAACATTTAAAATAGCATCTATTTAAAGGGAGATTAGATCAAATGTTAATTTAAAAAATATAAGTTTGCACTTTCTCCACTTGCAGAATGAATGCAGGCTCATTAAGTGTTATTCTGTACTGGAAATGAAAGGTCATAAGGAAATTGGAGAGAGTCTTATTTTTTCTATTCATTTACAGATAGTAGCTGCACCTGTACCACCATTGCTATGAATCACCAAGAGAAATTCCAATCAGGCTTAAAATGATAGTACCTTCCCAGTCAGTGTGTTCAGATGCAACTATGGTTCTTATGTGGTTTTGTAGAGATAACTATTGAGCTTTCTTAGACAGTAGCTCTAAGAAGACTACTTATGAGATCGTAATTTGCTCCATGCATGCTATCTCAGTGTGTGTGCTTATAGTCTTCTCTTTATCTATCTTTTATGATCCCTACTCATTTTTTCTCATTCTATAAATGAACTGTATTATATTGTCTTTAGAAATAAACTTTTTATCTTTGTTAAAACCAAATCAGTAAAACGTAGTATCCAGACATACCAGTGGTCAAGGGCTTCTGAAACTTTGAAACGTATTTTTCCTTAATGCAAATGAATACACTTCCACTATATACTTGCATTCTCTATGGAGAACCCATTCCTATGATGAGTCTAACTTTTGATACTATATTGGCTATCATGCACATGTTACATTCTTTGAGGTTTTACTTTTAGTAGGACAGGGAATTGCAGTTTATTAATTAATTAATTTATTTATTTATTACTAAGATGCCTATTCTGTCCTTGAATTTGAGATTGCCTCTTGGCCTTCTCGGCACCTTGCATTATAGGGGTGCAGCCCTACTCCTGTTTCCAAATTTGATATTATCATTCAGTTAGGTTCGTATTTATATTTTTCCATGATTTGATTTTTTCCTCTTCTTCCCCTGGTTCAATATTTTAATATCTATAATTTTATATAATATATATGTAATTATATATTTAAATCTCACAGTTTTTATTATTGCAACCAGCTTATTTATAAAATCTCAAAACTTTAAAATGTTTCTGAAATCTGTCTCATTATTAATTTTCTGCTTCCAGTATCTATACAAATTATACTTCAGTATTTGAAGAAAAAAAAACTATTCCTGTCGGACTGTGCCTACTACTTTAAAAGACTTTGCCACTATAGCAACTGTAGAAGTGTAAATTTTATTATTTCTATTCTGAAAATCTTCAGACAAACTAAAAATAGCTCCACAATACTTCCATATAGATATCATGTTATTGACAGTATTCAAACTTCCAGTTCCAGTATTTCTTATTCCCAATGGTGCATTTATACTTCAATTAAAATAGTTAAATTATTTTTACAGGTAAAGTTCCACATTTTCCTGAATATTACATCAATTATTACCAGGAAGACCTTTATACTAATTAAAATTGAAAATTTGTTTAGTGGTTTTGCATGATTGGGTAACAGTATTTATTATGTGTCCTTAATAGAAGTTACCATGGCCCTTTGGTTTATAATAGTGAACATGTCATTAAATCTATAATAAATTGAAAATATATTGAGCAAAAAATGTATGTGATTCACTTAATAGAGTACAGCTTATAACATAGGAATGTTTGGTATTTGTTTTTTATCTTCATGATTGTATAGTTGATTGGGAGCTGTACCTCTTGGTGCATTCCAGAGTAAATGGTATTCATATCACTAGCCTTTATGACTATAATTGGCATTGTGAAAAATGCAAAGGTGATGACACTTTATAAGAATTATAGACAACTCATGTAACAAACAAAAGTACCTGTGCTGAGTCTATAAAAACCTACTTCATAGCTTAAACAAACCATCCTCAAACAAAACAAGAAACTAAATACTTGTATAGATATTTAATGAATAAGGATGTTGTAAGTAGTAAACTAAAGTTACTTTGTATTATGGGGTTCCTACTTAAAAAGGCATGAACAAAATGCCAATTTGAGATTATATCCAAAAATACAGCATCTACATAAATAGCTAAGAAGGGGAAAAAAGATCAACAACTATTTTAAATTTTTTAAAAAGTATTACAAAAACATGGCCAAATGTAAACTATTTAGTATATGTGTTATTTCTCCTAACAAGTATATAACAAATATCTCAAAGATGACAGGCCCATAGGATGTTCAAAAACCAGTGTTTGGATTACAGTAAGTTACAAAGTCCCTTGACAGTAAGATAAATTGTGATACAATCAAAGAGTTTACAGCTATGGACCAATGACAGTGAACTACTATAGATATACACAGCACTATAGATGATTTCATAAACAATATTAGAATGTAAAAGGAAATAAAGGAAATATCTGATTAAAAAGAATGTAAAAGGATAAAATTGTATGATTTAATTCACTCATGAATTAATTTATTATACAATCTTTCTCTTTCTTCATTAGAATTACCAAAAATATTTTGTGAGGCTATGGACACAAAGATTGTTTCCCTTCATTTTTTTTTCTGCCTGCCATTTGTATATAAAAAGACTATAGATTTTGTGTGTTAATTATATCTCCTGATACCATAATGCATGTGTTTATCAGGTGTGGTTTCCTGATGGCAGTTTGGGGCTTACTGATGTTTATCATCATGTGACCTACAAATAAAGATACTCTGAAGTCATCCCTTCTTGTTCGTATCCCTTTCAGTGTCTACTTCAGTTTTCTTACTCTTTAAGTGATATGTTCAACAGCTACAGGTAACTTGCAACCTTGTCTTCTTCCTGGTTTTAGTGCAAATGAGTTAAGTTTCTCTTGACTTAGGTTGATATTGGATGTGTCCTTATTGTTAATTGGCTCCACAGTTTTGAGGCATGCATCTTGTATCCCTAGTCTCTCCAAAACATATGACGAAAGGGTATGGATTTTGTCAAAGTCCTTCCTTTTTTATTTTTTTATTTTTAAAGATTTATTTATTTATTTTACATATATTATGAGTACACTGAAATTGTCTTCAAACACACCAGAAGAGCACATCAGATCACATTGCAGATGGTTGTGAGCCACCATATGGTTGCTAGGAATTGAACTGAGGATCTTTGGAAGAGCATTCAGTGCTCTTAACCACTGAGCCATCTCTCTAGCTCTTTTCTTAATCTAAAGAAATAATTTTGTAATTTTTGCCTGTCTGTTTATATGGTGGGTTACATTTATGGTTTTCTGTAGGTTGATCCATCTTTTCATCTCTTGAATGAGAGCTACTTGATTATGCTGGGTGATTTTTCTGATGTGTTCTTGGATTTAGTTTGCAACTATGTTAGTAAATGAAATAGGTCTGTATTTCTTTCTTTTTGAGTTTATATTATCAGGGTAATTGTGGACTTGTAACGAAAGAATTGAGCCATGTTACTTTTTGTTTCTATTTCTGGGTTTAACTCTACGTTCAAAACCTGGTAGGATTCTGTACTGAAATCGCTACACTAGGTCCTAGGTTGTGGGTTTATCATGATTATGATTACTATGATTACTACAATTCTTATTAATTCCTTCCATTTTTCTATCTTACTAGGGATTATAGGTCTGTTTATATTGCTTACCTGACCTTGAATTTACTTTAGTAGTGGCTATAGATCAAGAAACTTTCCCATTTACTTTAGATTTCCTGATTTGATAGAGTAAGGCTTTTAAATATGACCTTAAGAGTCTGTGGCTTTCCGTGATGTCTGTTTTTATTTCCTCCATTTCCTCTCTAATTTTGTTAATTTGAATCTTCCTTCTTTATGCATTTTAGTTCATTTAACTAAGGATATTTTAATCTCATTGATTTTCTGAAAGAACCAACTTGGTTGCATTGATTCTTTGCACTTTTTTTTTCTGCTGCTGTTTCTATTTTATAGATTTCAGCACTGATTTGTATATTTCTTGTTATCTACCTCCTTAGGGTATAATTTTTCGTTTTGCTCTTGTTCTTGTTGTTTTTGTTATTGTTGTTGCCAATGCTGTTACAGATCACTCAGCTATGTTGCTACTAAATGAGATCTCTCCTGTTTTTCTTTTTTAATGTCACTGAGTGATTACCCATTAGAATCACCTTCATCTGGAAGACGGAAGTGTGGGTGCTTCAGTCTTTCTTAGAAAGAGAACAAAATACTCACAGAAGCAAATGTGGAGATAAAGTGTAGAGCAGAGACAAAAGGAAAGGCCACTCAGAGACTGTCTCACCTGGGCATTCATCCCATATAGTTACCAAATGCAGGCATTATTGTGGATGCCAATTAGTGCAAGCTGAAACGAGTCTGATATGGATGTCTCCTGAGAGGCCATGCAAGAGTCTTACAAATACAGATGCAGGCGTTAGCAGCCAACCGTTGGACTGAGAATGTGGTCTCTAATAGATGAGTTAGAGAAAGGATTGAAAGAGTTGAAGTGGTTTGCAACCCCATAGGAAGAACAACAATATCAACAAACCAGACACCCCGCCAATGAACTCACAGGAATTAAGCCATCAACAAAAGATTACACATGACTTCAGCTGCATATTTAGTAGAGGCTGGCCCTGTCATGCATCAATAGAAGGAGATGTCCTTGGTCCTATGAAGGCTTGATAGATACCCCAGTGAAGGGGAATCGAGGGTAGAGAGGTGGGAAGGGGTGGTGGGTGGGTAGGTGGAGGAACAACATCATAAAAGCAGGGAGAGGAAGGATGTGATAGTGTGTTTCAGGGAGTGAGGGAAACCAGGAATGGCGATATCATTTGAAATGTACATAAGGAAAAAAAAAACAAACAAGCAAAAACAAAAAACAAAAAAATCTTGCATCCCCGGGATGAAGCCTACCTGATTGTGGCAAATGATGGTTTTGATGTGTTCTTGGATTCAGTTTGCAAGATTTTTGTTGAGTATTTTTGCATCGATATTCATAAGCAACATTGGTCTGAAGTTCTCTCTTTTGGATGTGTCCTTGTGTAGTTTATGTATCAGAATAATTGTGGCTTTGTAGAACGAGTTAGGTAGTATTCCTTCTGTTTCTATTTTATGGAATAATTTGAGAAAAATTGGTATCAGGTCTTCTTTGAAGGTAGAATTCTGCACCAAACCCATCTGGCCCTGGGCTTTTTTGATTGGGAGGTTTTCAATGAATTATTCTATTTCTTTGTCTGATGTGGGGCTGTTTAGATAGTTTACCTGCTCTTGATTTAACTTTGGTATGTGTCATCTGTCTAGAAAACCATCCATTTCATCTAGATTTTCCAGTTTTGTTCAGTATAGACTTTTATAGTAGGATCTGATAATTTTTTTTTTTAATTTCCTCAATTTCTGCTGTTATGTCTCCATTTTCATTTCTGATTTTATTAATTTGGATATTGAATTTTAGCCTTATACAGAATATACAATATTAAGTCCACAGAATTCAAAAGGCTCAACAAGCTGAAGTGTCCAAGTTAGGATGCCTCAGTCCCACTTGGGAGAGAGAAGAAAGCAATCACAAGTGGGAAGGGACAAGGTACTTGGGAGGGAATGTGAACAGGGTTGCAGGGCAGTAGGGGAATAGAGGGGAAATTGATCTGGTATTGGGTGGAGAAAGTGTCTGAAGCCCGAGGGTCAGCAGAAAGAATGTAAACAGGCAACCTCAGGAAATAGGAGGTTGGAGGGACACCACAGAATGCATCAGAGTCCTGGGAGTTGAGAGACTCTCAGGACTTCTAGGGAGGGGCCTTTGATGAAATGCTGGACAGTAGTGAGATGGAACAATTAGGATTTAAAGTTCTTTTCTTATATTTCAATTTTATAATATAATGATTTGATATTTGAATAAATTGTAATATAGTTATCAGAACATAGCTAATTAACATTTTCCAGATGTTCTTGGTATTTATTGATTATATGGATTCAGTGGGTTATATTTGGAATTTGTATATATATATATATATATATATATATATATATATATGCAAATACTTAACTATATTTTAAATTATTTCACTTCTTCTGTTATCTTCTTCTTGCCTAATTCACTTCCATAGAGTTGTGTCTGGCAAGAAATGATACAATATCACCACTGATACACTTATATCCATCTGAGTCTGTTGATAAGGTGGTTAGTATGAGACCGTTGGTACCAGAGATGGTCTTCCATAATCAAATATAAAATGGATCTCCAAAGAGAGATCAGTAGCTAGACGTGTTTCAGGAGCTCATCTTGTCAATATGTGCTGGAAGGGCAATACTCAGAAAAATTTAAACTAGTACAAAGAACAATATCAGCACATAAAAGGTATAAGAGATGCTGTCTATAAAGAAACTTAGCTAAATTGTCTAGTCCCCTCACTAAGATGAGATTGTATTGAAGAAATAAATGGTAGATGGGATGAATTATAAAATTAATTCAAGAGAAAGTATGACAGCCCAAGGGTCTGTTCAATGGATGAATACAGTTCCACTTCAGGCTATGGTGGCAAGAGAGGCTTAGGTATCATCTATAAATATAGCAGAATATCAGAGAGGTAGTAACAACAAGTTAAAAGAAGAAGCCACGAATTTGAAGGAACACAAAAAAGAATAGATGGGAGAGTTTGGTATGGGCTAAGAGAAAAAGGAAATATAATTAAATTATAATCACAAAATTAAAAACATTCTCTGGAAATATAGAGACCTTCAGGAAGAGTTTATCCTTCCTTTTAAAAACCTACTACTGTGCAGAAGAAAAAAAAAATGACTTAGGAATGTTCCAAGAAAATATTAACCCTGTGATATAATTCTATTTCTGGTAATTTCTCCACTCCAGTTAATGATTCATAGACTGCAATGTTTTTGAACAAGATTTAAAAACCAGCATGTCTAATTTTTCAAGGTGAATCTTTTTGAAAGTTGGAACAAACATTGGTCATAATAGTAAAGAAATGTAATACAAAACTTTGGAAAGGGTTCAAAAAAATCTCACAAGTAAATAGTCTATAGTAAATATATATTGGAGGGCCAGGGAAACCACAATCTTTTAAATTCTGCATAAATAATTAATGAGCTTTTATTTTTTTTACGTCAATGTCCAATTCCAAAGGTACATACAGGTGACATTTAGAAGCTCAGTGATAACAACTGCCTGTAGATTTGGATGATTTGAAGTAGTTTAATAATCTGAATTGTCATGCAATGGGATGAGAAGGACATGAACGTCAGAGGCCCGGTTGTAAAACGTATTGATCAGCATGAAGTAGAAAGTATTACAATAAACAGAATATGCATGTAGAGCAAGGAGGAGGAAGAGACAATAGCTAAGAATATATGGCAATTTTCAGAGGTACCAAATGGAGATGCTTTTAATTTTATGTAATCAATAAATACCAAGAACATGTGACAAAATGTTACTTAGCTATGTTCTGATAACTATATTACAATTTATTCAAATACCAAATTATTATACTATAAACTTGAAATATAAGAAAAGAACTTTAAATCTTAAGTATGAAGATTTAAACAAAAGGACATCACTAATGGAGTTGTAGGGAGCTGAAGGCTCCTGTTAATACTCACTATCTCTTGCCCTACTGTTACATCTGATGTATTTCTTGGTCACAGAATGGTTTCGACTAAAGAATGAAATGACTTTCATTGAGCAAAATCTCTTCAACACTAAGAGATATGCACTGAGATGTTAATATCTTTGTTTTTCCAAAAAGAATTCTATGGACTTTTTCTAAGGTTTGCAAGAAAAATATAAAGCAATATTTGAAAAATTATTTGAATATATATATATATATATATATATATATATATATATATATGTATATATGTGTGTGTATATATATATATATATATATATATCACATACACACAATTAGTAGTATGCTGATAACCTGCTGGACTTACCGGATAAATACCAAAAACTGGTATCTGACATTTATTTAAGTCACAGGACCAAATCTAGGTCATAGAGAGTTCACTGGGTCTCAAGAAAAATCTTTTAACTTCCTCAATCATGAATGTTTAGCAATAATGGGTTTACTTTATCTGTAATTGGAACTTAAATTAGTTCCTAGGCCTATAGAAAAAGAGTTGTTATAGAGGAAATTTCCCCATCAAGGCTTTTACCATAAATACTAAAATTGCTTAAGATAGTCCATTAAAACAATATCAAATGTTAGAATGGATGATAGATTGTGTTTTTGTCAGGCTTTGATAGTCTGGTGCTTATGGCCACTGTCAACAATTATGCATAAATGTCACCTATAAATTGAGTGAATTCAGGTATATTATATATGCTACATGAAGTATAAACAAGCAAGACTAGTGAATGTTACATTATGAAAATGGTGCCCTCATTGGAATTACTTTAACTGTCTTTGACATTTGGTATATTGAAATAAATATGGCAAACAGAAATCAAAAAATATTAAAAATATTCACCATTATTCATTATGGATAATAACATGAATTTCTTAGTGTTGGAAAAATGCAGCACACACAATGAACCTATCTTTTTTTTTTTATTTACATTTCAAATGCTATCCCGAAGGTTCCCTATACCCCGACCCCGTCCCTGCTCCCCTACCCACCCACTCCCACTACTTGGCCCTGGCCTTCTCCTGTGCTGGGTCATATAAAGTTTGCAAGACCAAGGGGCCTCTCTTCCCAATGATGGCCAATTAGGCCATCTTCTGCTACATATGCAGCTAGAGACTCAAGCTCAGGGGGTACTGGTTAGTTCATATTGTTGTTCCACCTACAGGGTTGCATCCCCCTTCAGCTCCTTGGGTACTTTCTCTAGCTCCTCCATTGGGTGACCTGTGTTCCATCCAACAGCTGACTGTGAGCATCCACTTCTGTGTTTGCCAGGCATTATATTGAAGAAAATCATTTTATATTATTGTTCTGTTAATTACACCTGAGAAAGAGGATTGACAGTTACATTTTCATTGCTGATTCATAAGTGTGTTAGGGAAATTGTCATAAATCTTTTGAGGATGTGGATCAAATATTATAGTACTAAACTGTGAAAAGCCTGGTAATTCCGGTCATTTTTAATGTTCTCCTAAATCAGATACATGTGATTTCTCACTTTTCATACTTTACTTAAAAGATTTTTTTCAATATCTTTACGTAAGAACCTGTGTGTGTATAGGCATATCATGTAGGTGTCTGGTGTGGATTCAGAACAGAATAGGTTCTTAGAACCCCTGACACTGCCTTTACAGCCAGTTGTGAGCTTCCAAATGAGTACTGGGAACAAAATTTAGGTTCTCTACAGGAGCATCAAGTACGCTTAAATATCGAAGATCTCTTTAAACTGTGATTCCTCACCTATAATAAATGACATGATAAGCTGGGCAATGGTGGTGCATGTCTTTAATCCCAGCACTTGGGAGGCAGAGGCAGGCAGTTTTCNGAGTTCAAGTCCAGCCTGGTCTACAGAGTGAGTTCTCCAGGGCTACACAGAGAAACCCTGTCTGGAATACAAGAGCAATGAAAAATGACATGATGATTAAATGTTAAATTGGCTTCTAGAGGATACCCATTCCATACCAAATTTGCTGCTTTATTTACTGGAGAGATTAGAAGTCTTTGCACTGTGAATAGTAACCAAAGAATAAGCTTTCACTAAAGCTCCAGGGCTTTGTGGACCTTATTATGTGAATCTATTTGAGAATTTAACACATATAGATGATATATTTTGATGAAATTCACTTGCATTCCCTCCTTTCCAACATGTCTCACACCAGTTCCAAATCTTTCCTCCAGACTATTCACGTATATTGCTTTTAAACCTCTCACTCCACATTGCTTTCAACGTGTGTGTGTGTGTGTGTGTGTGTGTGTGTGTGTGTGTGTGTGTGTGTGTGTGTAGCTTTAAGACAATTCACCACCAGAAAATTGGCAGTCTAACAGGATGGTATACCTAACAGCAATTGACAGGTTTCTTCCCCCAGGGCCCTCAGTCACTAAATTCTCCTCTGCAAGTGGTTGGATTTTATAAGCTCTTCTTCCATCTATACTGGGATATTTGAAACACATATCTCTTTTTCTTTCTCTCTTCAGGTGTCAGTAAATGTGTGTGAAAAAAGAAAGAAAGAAATATAAATATTGTAGTTTTTAAGTTTTAAATCTTTCACTTTTACTTTTGGAGCTTTGAGTGGCTAATATAGTTTATTTTTATAATCATGAACCATGCAAATTCATATCCTATTATTAATTCAAATTCCCAAATCTATTTTAAAACTGGGACAAAATTTCCCCAGAAGGAAGTTTTGGAAAATTAAAGTATTTAAGAAGCAAATTTTAATATAGACAAAATAATAAAATATATAAATATATTGATAATACCCTAAAATATTCTGAATCATTCTTCTTGGTTGGTTAGTATGCTTATGACTTATATCTTTATCATGTTTGTAACTTTAAAATGCTCTAACTTTTCTGTCAAATTGTTACCTCCTATTTCATAATTTACTGTAACTTTCTATGTCTGTATTTATTTTTCAAGAAAAAATACAAAATTGTGACAGAATCTCAACAGAGAATCAATTCATACTGAGCACAGGATCCCCAATGGACTGAAGGAGCTGAAGAGGGTTGCAATCACATAGGGAAAATAACAATATCAACCCATCAGACCACCCAGAGCTCCCAGGCACTAAACCACCAACCAAAGAGTACACATGGAGAGACCCATGGATCTAGCCACATATGTTCAGAGAATGGCCTTGTCAGGCATCATTGGGAAGAGAGACCCTTGGTTCTGTGAAGGCTCAATGTTGATGTCCCAGTGTAGGGAAATGCGAGTATGGGTGGCAGAAGAAAGTGTATGGAGGAGCACCCTCACTGAAGCAGGGGGAGGGTGAATAGGATAGGGGGCTTGCAAAGGGGAAACTTGAAAGGAGGATAACATTTGAAATGTAAGTACATAAAATATCCATTAAAAATAATCAAATCATTTGTGAATATTGGAATAATCATCTTGTTTTCTCAAGAACATAGAGAGCCTATGCGTTGGAGAGATAATTTTATGTTAGCAATTAAGCAGGGCAATTAGAAAATTAGTGTTAAATTATGTAGTTCTTATGTTTAATATTAAATGTTTTCTGAGATTAATTTGATAATGTAAAATATAAAATGTCTACCAAGAGCAGAGGGTACTAAGAATTCATGGATCACCAGTGAATATTTGCCTATATTTCTCCTGAACACGTTACTTCCTGAATCTCTGCACTTAGACATTCTACGGGTGTTTGAGTCTTTGTTGTAGAGTGACTTTGCTTTTGTAGTGCAAAATTATGAGTGTTCTTCAGGTTTTTACATATTATTCAATATAATTAAAATCGGCCATATAAAGTTCAATTCTGTATCAACTTCTTTTCATAATTGGGCTTATTTCACCTATTGATAAAATTAAACAACTTTCTTTTATAATCTATTTATATATCTCCCTTCATTCATTCTATCTATCTATCTATCTATCTATCTATCTATCTATCTATCTATCTAAAATCACACACAAATATACTATATATTATTTTCTGGTATCAATGTAATAAATCTTACAAAATTAAATATATAGATCAAAGATAAATTTGTCACATACTTTATTTATTTATATATTTATTTACACTCCATATCTTATTCCACCCCAATCCATCCTTTGACTGCTCCATGTCCCACACTTCCACTTCACTCCCCTGTCTCCAAGTGGATGCCCTCACCTCCCACCCCACCTGACCTCTAAATTCCCTGGGGCCTGCAGTCTCTTGAGGTGTCCCTCGCTATCATCTCGCCAGCAAGAATGCACACGGACACCAGGATCCTTCTGCAGCACAGCATTTATTGCATCTTGAAGAGGAAGACCACAAGGCCCCGTGAGCAACTCCCTATATAGTCCCCAAGGCTGTGTGTCCACGTCTAATTGGTTGCTTACTCATGATCTCACTGTTACGCCCCAGGGTGGGCAAAGACTTGGCGTGAAACCCATTTGCACCTGCGCACATTGGTTGTTTATCAGAAATACATGGGCAGTGGCCAGTGGTAGCCAGCGCCATCTTGTAATGGTTTTATGTGGCTTCCTACAACTCCCCCTTTTTTGTTTGATTAATCCTAATCCATCGATCCATGTATGAATTTCATCAATCCACAGAAATCAAGATGGAATAAAGATAGACCTCCTTAGGACACCTTATCGCGTGCAATGAGATAAGACTCAGTGATGTGCAAAGGCTGTTTGAGAGTGTTGAGTGTCACTCGTCCCAGTGCAATAGGCAGCAAGGCCTGTGGGGTGCAGGAGCTAACTCAACAGGTCATACTATTCTATAGGCAGTGACAATCAGACTTTTGAGGAGGCACTGATAAGAGCGAAACACCTTACTGAGTGCAATGGGATCAAGCCCAGCAGGTGCAAAGGCTGCTTCAGGCAATAGACACCCAATCCTGGTGCAATGTCACAAGGAATTCAGGGTGCAGGGGCTGTCTAGGTACCACTGTGTACCAGTCCTTGAGCATAGATAACCAAATCTCAGGGGAGGCCCCTTGTTCAATGGCCACAAGTGCTTGAGTGATAACGACCTTGTCACATTTCTGTTGAGATCTGAGTTTGCAAACCAACCAGAGCATGAACAACAATCCACAGCACATAGCCGTGCCAAAGAGAACCACTCCCACCCACTCTTTAAAGTATGAAAAGGCAGAGGTAACAGGTTCCACTCGGGTTCCCCAGAAGACCATTCCTCCCCAACCCTTGAGGAAGCTGAAGGTCCTCTGGATCATCTTCAACCACTGCTGAGCGATGGAAATCTCCACATGGATGTTCCTATTTCATGGGACAAATTAGCTGCACGAGAAAAATTCTGAAACTACACAGAGGTTAGCATTATGATTTGAATATATGGAAGGCAGTATTTTGGAAGCAGCATTTCCACCTGACACAAAGACTAATTGCTCCAAAATATCTACAGTAAGAATCCAGTTTTCAGCTGAGAGTTAACAAGGAAGTTGAGCGTTAACAAGGGAGTTGAGCCGGCTTCTTTAAGTGGTAATGAGGGCAGCTGGCCCAAACATGGGTCAGGTTCTCCACCGTCAGACAACCCATCCAAACTTCCCTCCTCACTCTCCTGTTCTCCAGCCTCTCCTCTCCTCTGCTTGCTTCTTGCCTGCACCCTTCTGCCTCTGCTTCATGAGCCCCCACTACATCGTTGTCTCACAGGAGCTGCAGTAGTTGGCCTTGGGCAATTGGGAAAACAATCTCTTTTAAAATGCTCAGCCTGGCAACAGGAAAACTTTTTTAACTGGGTAACATACTTTCCACTTTTGTCCACCAGGCAAAATTTAATCAAACTCAAAATTACTAACAGCTGCACCAACACCTCTCTTATTTTCATTTTTTCCTTTCCCCTTCTCTCTCCTGCTTGTGGACGTTGTACATCGTGGTGCGCACTAGGCTCCGCACCACGATGTACAACGTCCTTTTCTTAGTTTCACCTTGCTCTGTTTCTGACATGTTGTCAAGACCAAACATGCCTCTCAGAGCTTACCTTCGTCCTGCAGTTCTGAATCCTTTCTGTGATGGTGAGGCGTTTTTTCCCAGGGTTTTCGGCATCAGTTGTCCCACGCTATTGTCTCACCAGCAAGAATGCATGCGGACACCAGGATCCTTCTGTAGCACAGCATTTATTGCATCTTGAAGAGGAAGACCACAAGGCCCCACGAGTGACTCCCTATATAGTCCCCACGTCTAATTGGTTGCTTACTTATGATCTCACTGTTACGCCCCGGGGTGGGCAAAGACTTGGCGTGAAACCCATTTGCACCTGCGCACATTGGTTGTTTATCCAAAATACACTGAGGGGTGGCCAGTGGTAGCCAGCACCATCTTGTAATGGTGTTACGTGGCTTCCCACATTGAGGATTAGGTACATCATATCTGAATGAACACAGACCTGGCTGTCCTCTGCTATATGTGTGTTGGGAGATATCAGCTGGTGTATTCTGCCTGTTTGCTGGTCCAGTGTTTGAGAGATCGCAGGGGTCCAGAAAAATTGAGACTGCTGGTCTTCCTACAGGATTGCCTTCCTTCTCAGCCATATATTCTCTTAATCACATTATAGGATGGCTCTGTAAGCATATCTTGCAGAAACAACACAATTAATTGTTTCAGATAATACATGGTTCACAGCTGTGCACATGCATCAGGCATGATTACATCAGGTATCTTAATGCTCATTCCTTGCCTTGTACACCCTTGTTCCCAGCATTCTGGCTGTGTTCTCAGCATGACATACTACATGACTTTATAAACACTTCCAGTAACAAATGAGACAATGAGTCCTTCTGTCCAAGAGAAGACAGATCCCAATTCATAAGTCATATACTCATACTTGAACTAAAAACATTTATCAGAGAGGAAACATATAAATTGCTAATGACCATGGTAACATAAAACAGAATTATGACTATAGATGTTTTACAGGCCAGTCCTTCTGAAGTTGTCTTAAAAAAATCTATCAGTTCTTCCAAATTAGTTATTCAAAAATGTCTTATCTTTCTGAACAAACACAGCAAGTATTTTTTCAATTCTTATAGCATATTAAATTTATATAATTTTTAATACATGAGTTTTATTGTCTTTCTTTCACTATATTAAAAGTAATTCCCAATAGAATTTACATACCTAGAAACATATTTCTATATTACTTAACCTGTTACATGACATTAGAAAAATGTGGTTTTTAAATGTAAAGGAAAAAATAAAACAAATAAGAGAGAATGAAGATGAAAAGAAGAATCAAAAAGAAGGTAAAAGAATAAGAAGATGGAAAAAGACAAAATTAAAAGAGGGGAGAGAACTAATGATGTATAATGAAAGAATGAAGGAGGGAGCAAAGGAATGGCAGAGCAAAGGGATATGAGAATAAGGGAATGGATTAGAGGAAGAATAGGAGAAATCCTAAAGAAAAGTGAGGAGTGTTAATTATTAAGGTCAGGTTTTATGACATTAGAACCTATTCTATAAACCTATACCCTGAACTTTTCAAATGAAATCAAGAAAACTTAGGAAATACAAGCCATAAAAACTGATAATAGTATTTAAAATCAACACAAATAGAACTTTTGAGTTTTATTTTTTTGTAATTATCATTGTATGTATCTGTGTACATTGTGTGTGTGTGTGTGTGTGTGTGTGTGTGTGTGTGTTTGGGTGGTGTAAGCATGCTGCCAGAATGCATATGTAGATGTTACAAAACATTTGGAGAGGGTTATCTTATTCCTTGGATCTTGTAGAAAACATCAAAAAGTTGGGAATCTATAATATACTTGCTAGTATCCATTTTTCTCCCATGAGGTAAAAGTCAGACTTCAGACATTTAGAGCTTTACAGAAACATTAAGAAGAAATTTCTTCCAGATTAATTCATACACTTTTGACAAGTCTTCTGTCTCTTACCTTGCCGAATTTTCACAGGATTGCTTATAATATGACAAGGGGATCTCACTAAGCATGTAATCATAGAAGGGATAAAAGCAAGAAAAAATCTACAGTGGTTGTTATAGTCTAGTTTCAGAAGCAATGAGCTATCATAGCTGAAGGAGTGATTGATAAGGCAAGGGAATCTGGAAATAATACTGGAGTTAGGGAACAGTAATTTTTCTCTCCCTTGGGATGACCCTTCCCAATAAACTCTTCCAACTACTACAAGGGATGAATTCTGTTATTTCATGAGCTTAATGTCCAGAATCTGGTTGTTTAATTCAGACCTAAGTACAAATAGAGTTTCTTTGAAAGGTTCAGCCTATAAATCAAGAATCTGATGAGATATCCTACACTGCACATGAAACTAGACAGTATTATTTTCAAGAATATTCCAATTCCAAAGCATAGAAGTAAGGAGGAAGAGGAGAATCACATAACCTTAGAACATTTGTGTTTCATATTTTAAAAAATTATCATTTTATTTATTTGCCTGCATGATATATATGCACCGTGGCAGTATGGACATGTAGAGGCCAGAGAATAATTATCTCGTGTAGGTTCTACCCTCCTTGCATGTATTCTGTGGAAAGAAATCAAAGTCACAATGTTTGTATAGCAACTATATCTACCCACTGTGCTGTCTCACCTGCTACCAGACCCTTTTCAGAATCAAAATGTAAACATCTTGATTATCTGTTGCTTAGAAATGAACTTCTATTTTAACCCAGTATGTTGTCTCTGTAGCTGTCAAAAGAGATGTTTTGTCCACTAGTAGGACTAGGTGAACCTCGAATTTTAATCACACAAAGTTGTGAATTTTTATGATGAAATTGAAGGACACACTGAGAGAAACAATTAGACATAGACTAAGGTGGCAGGTTTAATATTGAAATTGTTAATTTCATTGGTCAACACTGTAAATCTATATTACTTCTAATATCAAATAGTCATTTTTTATTAAATGTATATAAAAACATGAAAATTGTTCAAGAAATTAATCAATTTTAAGGGTAAATGCCAAGCAAATATCTTGTATTTCATGTTGTTGCTTTTAAAAAATAGGGAAAGCAGGGATTTCTAAGCATTTCTAGCAATAGTATCATAATACCTACACTTACTATGTAAGTCATTATTAACACTAAGTACAAAGAAGAGAATATGAAAATTCCACGTTTACCAGAGAAATCAGTAACATTGACCAAAAGAATATTGAGTCGGGCGTGGTGGCACACCCCTTTAATCCCAGCACTCGGGAGGCAGAGGCAGGTGGATTTCTGAGTTTGAGGACAGCCTTGTCTACAAAGTGAGTTCCAGGACAGCCAGGGCTATACAGAGAAACCCTGTCTCGAAACAAAACAAAACAAAACAAAACAAAACAAAACAAAACAAAACAAAACAAAAAGTATTCTGCGGAGAATATGTGTTATCTTATTTTTTCTAAGTCTATTTTTTTTAGAAAAACACAAAATACAATTGTTCATGTATCCTTTGTGATAGCTTACAAAATGTAAGGCTTATGAAGCTGAAACACATCAGAAACTAATGTTAAACTAATCAAATTCCCTGCATACTGGGTAATATTATGTGCAACAGACATGCATATGACAGCTGAATTTTGTCAGACAGATCTGAGAAGTCTAAGAATGGATTGTAGGAAAGCTTAGAGATATTTTATTAATGTAAAAAAAAAAATGATCAATGATTAATGTAAAAACAAACAAACAAACAAACAAACAAACAAAAAACCTCTGACTTTTTTTGGGTGGTGCCTCCTCTTGATACATCATCACAAGGTATAAATGAAATCATCCTGAGCAAGCCATCTAGCAACAGTCCTCTTTGCCTCATTTTTAGCTTCTGCCTCTGGGTTCTTCTCCTGTCTCAATTTCTCTGCCATGACTTCGCTTATGTGTGGACAGTGAGCTGTAAGTTCTAAGAGGAAATGACCCTTCTGCTACCAAGGTTTTGGGTCATGGTATTTTAGCAAAGCTACAGAAAGCATAAAACATTGAAGCTATAAATATTTTAAAATGGAAATTAAATATCTAAATAGTTTCATACTATAAGTTCAAAGGGGAAGGCAATTACAATGACATAAGAGAGGTTCATAATTTTTGAAGATGCTACACTATTCCTATAGGATAAAAATATTTTCTACAAGTGTCTCAAATATTCATATAAAATGAGAACTTTAGAATGTTTATAGGGTATTATCATGTATATTATGATCTATTTTGAAGGGTAATTTTGTGTTGGAGACAAAAGAAATGTGAATTTTTCCCATGGCAATATCTAAGAATGTATCTAATGATAATTTACAACACTGCAGAATTTATAATATAAATTTAAAATAAATAGGCACAATGCAATAATCTGCAGTGCTTTTAAACATATTTGCAGCCTCTAATACATTAAATTAGTTTATAATTACTGAGACTTGAAAATTATTAAAGAAATTAAATGCATAATAGTAGGAAACTGGAAGAATATTGGAAGAATATTACTATTGGGTTGAAGAAGGCATTATCAGACTTGAGCCATCCAGGCATTTTATGCCTTCTAGGATAATAGTACAAAACAGATGGTGATAGTATGATATCAAAATATATAAGAGTTTTCGAACCTCCTTCTCTATCAACAAGGCTCTGCTCAGAATTTTATGGAGGAAGCATGTACAAAGACAGCACATTAAGCAGGACTATGGAGTATACATATATGTTCTAAGGGAAAGAACTTTTGATAATAGAATCAGATATCATGTGATTTCTCTGTTTAAAAATCTTAGTTTGTATTTTATGTGTGTACTTTTTAAATATTTTTGTGAAAACAATTAATAGAAAACATTGAATTAAAACTGTAAGCCAAGCTTGCTCTTACCCTAAACTCATTGTCCAGCCACATCTCTATAACCTCCTTCTTTTTTGTCCCCAGGGATATAGACAACTGCTAGGAGACTTGCACTACCTACCCTACAAATTCCATAATCCAACCCAAGGATACCCATCATAGGACTGCCACACCAGCATCATCAAAGTTAGGTCCTCTCCCAATACAACAGGATCACCCAGGGACAATTAGTAGGTTAAAGACATTCTTGTTCCTGTGAAGGCTCAATGCCCCATTCTAGGGAAATGCTAGGGCTGTGAGGTGGGAGTGTGTGGTCAGGTGGGGAAGCACCCTCATAGAAGCAGGGAGGAGGGGAATTTGATAATGGATTTGAGGAGGGGAAATCGGGAAGGAGGAATAACATTTGAAATGTAAATAAGTAATGTAACCAATAAAAATATAAGATAAAAATGACCTCATAACTTAAAAAAAAGAACACAATCAACAAAAGACATTGTAATATGACACTTTCAGAGAACACCTATCCAACTACAGCAAGCCCTGGATATCCTAGTCAAAGCACAAGAAAATAACCTTAAGCCATATCTTATAGAGATGATAGAGGCCTTGATAAAGGAAAGAAATAAACCTCTTAAAGAAAAACAGGAAAATGCAATTAAATAGGTGAAGGAAATAAATAAAACTTTTCAAGATATAAAAATAAAAGTATAAGCAACAAAGAAATATAAACTGGTTTATACCCAAAAGTTTCCCCAGTATACCACAGGGACACTTGCTTAACTATGTTCATAGCAGGTTTATTTGTAATAACAAGTAGCTGGAAACCACCTAGATGTCCCGCAACCGAAGAATGGATTTAAGAGAACATGGTACATCTACACAGTAGAATACTATTTAGCTATTCAAAACAAAGCCTGCATGAAATTTACAGGCAAATTGATGGAACTTGAGAATATCATCCTGATTGAAATAACCCAGAGCAAAAAAGACACATATGGTATATAGTCACTTATAAGTGGAAGTTAGCCATAACTTGCAGGAGAGCCATGGCTCAATCCTCAGACGCAAAGAAACTAGGTAAAACGTAGCTACCAAAGGGAAGATGCTTGGGATTCATGCAGAAGGGGAGACTATAGACATCAAAGGTGGATGGAGAGAGGCAATCAGGTAGGAGAGGAAATGAGGAGATGATTGTGGGTAGTAAGGAGGTGTATGATGTGGGGTGTGGGGAGAGAGGCTGGGTAGAGATTAAAAATCATCAGGGGCAGGGGGGCAGTGTGGGACCTGTGTTTTGTTTGAGTGAAACTTACTCTGGAAACCCAGTAGAAAACTCTACAAGGGAAGGAACAGTGAGCCACATTCCCACACATAGGCGCCTGATACTATGGAGCACCCAACTCCTTAATCTTGTGGCTGTCAGGTAGACAATGACCCAAGCACCTGGCATTCTGGTTAGACTCCACCCTGACAATAGCCAGGTATGCTCCACCCCACAGCTACCCTGCAACCACAAGATAGCCTAGCCCACTATAAAAGGGCCTGCATGGCCCTTCCTCTCTCTCTCTCTCTCTCTCTCTCTCTCTCTCTCTCTCTCTCTCTCTCTCTCTCTCTCTCAAACTCTAACCTCTCATTTTCATCTTTAACTCTCCTTCTCCCCCTCCTTTCTCCCCCTCTTTCCACATTGCCATGGCTGGCCTCTCCTTTTTTACTTTCTCTCTTTCTCTCTGTCTTTCTACAATATAGCTCTAAAACTGTGGGGCAAGGGGCTACACACAGACAGTCTGGTCTCCAGTCGAATTGAGGTCTGAACTCCATAGAACCTGATGGATGGTAATTCCCACCTACATGGGACTGAAGGCATTCCCTCATGTCTCCTGGACTCCTGGCTCCTGTAGAAGTTACCGCCCCCACTGTCCCCACAGCCCCCACAGCCCCCACAGCCCCCACAGCCCCCACAGGAGAGGTATGGCTATCAGCCATGTAGGAACAGCACCAATGCAAATAAGGTTTTCTCCCAACTCTCAGTCCAAGCCAATGAGAGGTACCTGAGGTCAAACCCCGAACCACCCCCAGAACTATATATAAATCCATCCAGGGAATTAAAGGTACTCGAGAACTATTCCTTCGTCTGAGTCTTTTGTTCCAAGAACTATATGTAACACTTGGGAAGAGATCTCCTCTCTCGAACAGCTACCTGAGGTCCTGCCTCACTGGATTGTAGGCTTTCCGTTGGCCCAGCCTGACCCAACTAAGATCAGAGAGGCTAGGAGTTCCCGAGCTACATGGAAGATGTGGCAGAGATTTTGACTTCCTGCCTGCATTCAATTCCCTTCCATAGAGCCTTCCCACCTAGCCTGGACAGAGATCTCCATGGAAACCTCTGGTACCCAGGCCCACATAAAACCATGGACTGTCTCTGCTCATCAAGATGAACTTGAACGATGGAATAGGTCTTCCACTAAAGAGCTGAGTCTAATCTCCCGCAGAAAAGACCTCCCAGTGTTTCCAGACACCAGGCTGGACCAAGGACTCTCGCCCACGTGGAAACTACCCAGAGCTCCCTCTGCCCCTTGCCCTCTTCTCCCTTCTGCCCTAGTACTGACCAAGCTGTCCATGGAGCCTTCACTTTGTTCTCAGCTCTTCCTCCATGTACAGCAATGTCTTGGGTGTCCAAGACTGAGAACCTCTTGTCTCTGGCCTCTGTGAAGCCCAGAGACCCTGAATTGCTCCCTACCAACCCCTGCAGACTGGGGTTCCATGGCTTTCCACAGCCAGATGCCTACCTGTAGAGAGTGCAGCAGCAGTACCCTGCATACGCCCGCCCAGAGCACCGAAGCTCTGGCTAGACACAGGTTCTCTCCCACCCTCTTTATTTCCCTGCATAATGTTGCCCAACAGGGCAGCATCTCTGGTGACTACCTGGAGGCTTGGGATGGGAGAGGACATAAGGTTATATGGGTTATCCTCACTTAGAATCCTACCAGAGGAATCCTACCAAAGACTCAAATGGCCACCTTTTCTAGTCAGGTAGGACTTCAAGAGGAGGAAGTGTGACAACAATCCACCCACAATACCTTCAATACAAAATTTGTCATGCCTACAGGATGTGCAGGGACAAAGATGAAGTAGAGACTGAGGAAACAGCTGACTAGGGACTGCCCCAAATTGATACTCACCCCATGGGAAAGAGCCAACCACTGACACTATTAATGATATTCGGCTATGCTTGCAGACAGGAACCTTGCCAAATGTCTCCTGAGAGGCTTCATCCAACAGCTGATGGAGACAGATGCAGAGACCCAGAGCCAAACATTAGGTAGAGCCCAGGGAGTCCTGTGGAAGATTGGGGTATAGAAGCGAGCAAGTAGTAGGGATCAAGGACACCACAAGAAGACCAATAGAGTCAACTAACCTGGTTATATGCTGGTTACATGTAACCAACATAAATATTTTCCAGTAAGCAGTCAGGCAACCAATTATATGCCCTGTGACATTCTACAATTTTAGGAAAGACTAATCAAAAGCAATGTAGCAGTATTATTAAGGGGGGGGGAAGGGACAATCAAGATTCTTTGACTTGTGTCTTTTAAAACGAGAATATGAAAACACATCTATTAGATAGCTAAGTCAATGTTTAAGTCTAAGGTTGTCTTAGAACCGCGGAGGTCTTGGGAAACATTCTGTGCCACACATTGTAGGATCCTGATTGTGCTGTGGCAAAAGAGTAATAATTTGCTAGATTAAAGGACATTTTGGATGAATATAAAATGTGCCATATGTTAACTGAATTGATATTATTTTCAGTGATATTCACCACACACACTCTTTTTAAATGTATTCTTGGCTTCCAAAGTATACACTTCCAGTACATTGCCAATGTTGTGGTTGATTGGAGTGGGAGTTTTTCCCAACTGTAATGCTCATCAAAGAAAACTGACACAAACCAAATATATAAATATGAATGAATGATTACATATCTATAAATTGGTCTACTACTGCCATTAAATACAAGAATATAAAATTACAGAAACATTTCACTGTGTTTCGTTAGGAATTCTGGAATAGATTTGCAATCTGAGGTAAATACACAAATAAATATGTAGCTATAGAGATATAGAAATATAAGATATATAGACTGTACAGTGGGTAATCAAAAGTTTTCAGATGGACTAGAAAGATGAACAGATAAAAATATGTGGCTATATCTATGAATTTCCTCCAGAATTCACTGTCATCTGTGTCTATGAACTGAAGGGGAACATGAACCCAAGTTGAATAGTATTGTGATCTGGAGTGAACAACTAAAGGCAATAAGTGAAAGCTTTCATGCCACACAAGTCCCATCTTCCTGAGCAGATACATAATTTGCAGCCATCTTATCTTCTGGACTTTAGACTGGGATAATATCATTGATATCTCTTGTTCTGGGACTTCTAGATACTTTTAATAATTGACTGTTGTTTTCTCCTTCTCAACAGCCTGACAAAAACCTTTGTGTGTGTGTGTGTGTGTGTGTGTGTGTGTGTGTGTGTGTGTCTTGTGTGTGTCTTGTGTGTGTCTGTGTCTGTGTGTGTGTCTGTGTGTGTCTGTGGGGGCGTCTCTCTCTCTTTCTCCTGTGTCTGTGTTGTGTGTTTGTGTATGTGTGTGTCTGTGTATGTGTGTGTGTCTGTGTCTGTGTGGGGGTCTCTCTCTCTCTCTCTCTCTCTCTCTCTCTCTCTCTCTCTCTCTCTCGTGTGAGTNTCTCTCTCTCTCTCTCTCTCTCTCTCTCTCTCGTGTGAGTCTGTCAGTGTGTGTGTGTGTGTGTGTGTGTGTGTGTGTGTGTGTGTGTGTGTGTGTGTGTGTTTGTATGATAGTTTGAATAGGAATGTCCTCTATAGGCTCATGCATTTGAATGCTTGGTCATTAGAGACCAAAACTACTTGACAGGGAAGTGTGGCCTTTTTGGAGGAAGTGTGTCACTGGCCACATGCTTTGGGGTTCCAGAGGCTCAAGCCATGTTCAGTGTCTCTCTTTTCCCTTTTTCTTTTGATTTAGAACTTTCAGCTTCGACTTCAGCCTATGTACCACCATACAGATAACTGCCTAAACTTCCCAAATCAGAAAAAACTCCAATTAAGTGGTTTCTTTTTAAAAGAGTTGCCATGGTTATGATGTATCTTCACATCAATAAAACAATGACTGAGATCATAGGACTATCTAATAATCAATCAATGATGCATATAAATTAATCATATAAGTAATAAATTTTCTAAATTCCCCAACACAACTGATTGATTCAATTCTAGATAACCTTAACCAAGCAGAGTTGCTGTTATGTCCTATGACTTACGATGAAAAGATTAATCAGATTCTCATAAAGTGTAAACTATTGCATTTTAATTAAAATCTTAGAGATAATGAAGACATGTGCTCTCTGATTGATATTAAATTAATTTTAATGCAAAAGAATGAAAAATTTGAGAAATTTGAAACTAAGTAAGAAATTCCATAATTTGGATAATTTTTTAAAACAAATATGGTTATTTGTGTATTAGGAATTTATTTATTTGTATTAATCATTCCATTTGTTTACATCTCAAACAATAACCCACTTCCTGGTTACCTTTCACAAATCTCCCCTCCACTTTGCCTCTATGATGGTGCTCCCTTACCCACCCAACCACCCACCCTCTCCTGCCTCATCACTTCAGCATCTCCCTATGCTGGGGCATCAAATATCCACAGGACCAAGGAACTCCCATACCAATGATGTCAGACAAGGACATCCTTTGCATATTTTTAAAATGTCATTTATGCTTTTTTCAATGGGTTAGAGTCAGCGCTCCTCATGACTTGTCCACAACTATACTTTTCTGATTTTCATGTTAAAACTTAGAAAAATAATTGCTCAGTAGGATGGATATAATCAAAGATGATTTTTCCTCTCCTCAGGGAGAGTAACAATCTTTCACTCTGAAGCCTAGCCCAGGCTAAGAGCACCTGAAGAATGTTGAGCGCATTCTCCAACTCAGTATTTTGATATGTTAGAAACTTGGCTGAAGGACAAGTGTTTCGGGATGCATTCGACTAAAATAACCACATGCAATATTGCTTGACATCGACATATTTGTTCTTCACTTTGTAGACTTTAACCTCCTTCCTCCTTGTTTAACCCTACTCTAGTGCTAAAGAACCATGCATTCACTTCTGGAAAAAATTGGAGTATTTCTACAATTTCCCCCAAAGAAAACTTCAGCTTTCAAAATTTGAAATTATTTTGTACATTGTTTTATTTCTGCATTATAAGAAAGGAGACTGCTTTTCACTGATCTTAAAGTCTTTGTATTCTTAAAATGTCATAAATATTAACTTCTCTTTATACTTAAAATTAGCACTTGTTGAGTATTTGAGCTACTGTTACTGCTTTACTAAATCTTTACCATGCAAAAGCAAGTAAATATTTTATTTACATAGTCATGTCTTTAAAAAAATACTACACTTTCCAAATCTACTAGAGAATCATTCATCATTAAAATGATCCATAAAAGTTTAATTTCCTGTCCTTTGTTGTTGTTGTTGTGGTCCTTGTTCCACAGAATTGTTTTATGACCAACTCACATTCTATTAACTACACATCTTCTACAAAATATTTTGTTAGGATAAATTATCTATTATATTAATCAAATTTTCTAACTATCTTAACCCTGTAACATTTCCACAAAAATTACATAAGCTAGCTCTGCTTTGCATCCACCTACAGACAAGCTGCTTGGGTTTGTTTAGAAGTGCAATTACTCTACAGAAATCTTGGAAGATAATTAACATCTAAAGCATTTGCTTTCCTTTACTCATTAGATTGGACTCATTTCATTTATTTACTTATTAAATTCCTATTAAATACTTGTAGTTCAATGTATCTTCATCGATGACATTCATATTTTCAAGATACATATATTTTAATATCTGTTATATTTATTATCTGAGATAATATCAAAATATTAAATGCACAACTCTGTACAATATAAGAAAAATTGAATATAATAATTCCAATGTATGGGCTCATTAGGTACATATACTATTGTTGATATAAATATTTAAAGGCTTTTTTAATTGAACATATATTTCCCTGTAATTAATAATAAATTTACATAATTTTTGCTAGGTATTTTGTACATTGTTTTACTTTTGCATTGCTTCAACAACCCATAAACATAAATCACTGTGGAATAAAAATATCAGTAATAACATATCTTATGTTAATAGTAAAGGAATCTTTCAGTGTTTCTATTTATCAATACTCATTACTAAGTTCTCACCATATATTCTGCTCTCATCACATACAACTTGCCTATTCATGTGACTGATAAAAATTGTATTAATTTTATTATTTATTGTCCACATATATAATGGGAGGGGTTTTTCTTCTGAAAAGCTGTGCTATCCAAACTCTTGGCACACTTGAAAATACCATCAAATTAACACCTCAAGGAATTAGTCTTAGAAGTAGTCTTATCTCCTCCTTGAATCACCACAGTATATAAATACACCTCTTCCTTAAGACATGTGTTTTAAAGCAATTCCAAGTTTTCCAACTCTTACTAATTATCCCCTGTAATCAGTATCTCAAAATAATAGACTGAAGGATGGAGAGTCTTAACTAAGCAGTTCTGAGTGCTTTCCTAATGGACTTAAGTTCAGTTTCCAGCACCCACATGGAACATATTACAATGTAACTCCAGGTCCAGATAATGTGATATCCTCTTCTGGACTCTATACCCATTCCCAATCAGACATTCACAAACATAAACAAATACACAAAATTAAAATTCAAATAAGTCTTAAACATAATGTATATTCCTTTTAACTTCTCTCTGTTCATTACATATATTTTATTACTTGCTATTTAGGATTGAACCTAACCTTTAATTTGTCTCTGAAATTTTGAGTACTTGTGACTTTCTACCTCTTCATAAGGTTAAGAAATTTCCAAGTTTCTTTAAATGAATAAACATTAAATTAAAGGAATTATTTCCCTTTTTATACTGACAGACGATAATTACATTAAATTTGAATTTGTGGGAAAGTAGATGTTGCTTAATAGCTTTTCTTAACAGACCACTCTATTGGGTTCTAAATATTTTCTTCTGGAGGTTTATGTTTATATTGATTTTTTAAAACTTAGATTTCTTATAACATACTAGAAATACAGTGATGTTGTCAAAGAAAAATCATAATGTATCAAGCTAACACAACTCAGTAAAATTTTGATTACTAGTTTTATGGGTGCTTGTGTGTTTTTGAGTATATATATATATATATATATATATATATATATATATATATATAAATATTTTCATATTCATATTATTTTAACCCCACCATCTCCCATTTCCAACTCCTCTATGTTAAACCCACTCCCTCTCAATTTATTGATTTCTTATATTTTTATTATTTTATACACACATATGCATATATGCCTGTAAGAATACATACCTGTAGATACATTTCTGAGTTCATTTAGTTTTGTTCATACCTGTATTTTCTTTTTTAGGGATGACAATATGTGATTGAATAACCTAACATGTATCTCATACCTGTAGACAACAGATTGATCTTCTCTTATTAGCCATCAATTGCCTGTATTTCTTTATCTAAGAGTAGGCTGCCAACTATATTTCCATGTCAACTAGTATTGTCTTTGCTCAGGTCCTGTTTAAATAATCACTCATAGGTTTAGTTCTCTGTCATATAGTGAAGACATTGTCTAAGAACAGATACCCTGCTGCATTGTCTCCTCGAAACTTCCTACCCACTCTTCTGCAATATTCCTTGAAACTTAGGTGTAGGTGTTCCATTGTAAACTTTTCAATAAACAAATATTAGGACAGGTATTGAAAATAAAGTTGAGGATTATGCTTTCTAGGAAATCTATAGTAATAGGTTCTCTTCTAGGTTTGATAGGATCACTAGTCACACATCAATGACTAACTTTAGAGAACTAATTATTAATTCTCTGTTATTGAGTGTGACATGTCATACTTGTGGGAACATGGTTACCCACCAAGATGAGAGTGCTGTTACTGAATCTGAGTATACCTTGCCTTGCTGATCATTGTTGGGGAATGTAGTCTTAACATCTAGGACTACTGATTGCTTTTCTCTCTTGGCATGTTGTATAGCATTTTTATGAGACCTGCTCCTCAGGGAGGAGATTTCCCGGTCAGTTTCATCTCTTTTCTTTCCAAGCCCTGTGTCTGAAGTGCATGGTGCAATTAGCAACATTATTGGTTTCAATGAAGAGGATTTTCTCCTTAACTCCAATAATTTTTTCTATTTATTTATGTTTTTATATATATATATATATATATATATATATATATATATATATATATATATATATCTATATATATTCTTTACATATACAAATAATATGTACATATCTTATTTGTTCCTTACATATATGTGTATTTGAGTGTATGTGAGTATTTGTATATGTATATATGTATGATATACACACACACATACATCTCTATATATGTATACAATTTGTTCCTTGCTCTAGAGAATTCTGTAATACCAGTTGTAATAACATAAACAGATTATAAAATTCGAATTCTAAAGCCTAGTGTTTAAAATTGATTTCATTTTCACAGACATCTTGCTTTGAAACATATAACAATGTTTTTTTTAATCCTCTTTCATTAATTCCATGCTTTTATAGATGAAGAAAGTAACATTGACTTTTCTAGGTTTTTAATTAGAGGCATGCCATTAAAACTTGTAGCAATTCTCAGCATGGTACCATAGTCATTTTTCTATACTGAGCTAGAGTGGTTTCTTCTCAAACATTAGCAGTTGTACTTCCAGTCTCTGACTCAAAATGAGTGCAATGTCTTTATTAAATGTTTCCAGCTATAAGTCTAAGAAAGTACTTCCAGAAATTATGTGATCAACATTTTTGGGACCACGAATTTTGTAACTATATAATTGGACTGTGAATATACTCATAATAGACCAGATAACTGTTCACTTGTAGCCAATATACAACAGCTGAACAGTATCACTATGCCTCTTGGAAGCCTATGGCATCAAGCTACTACATAAATATTATAAGCTTTATTTGGCTTATGAGAGTTATTTTTGACTAATTGATCAATATTTGTATCATTTCACAATTTAGATTTAGGAGTTGTTTGTTTTATCTTTACTGTGATGATAGACATGATGTGCCATGTCTATCTTGGTACATTTAGTAATGAACTTTTGGAGAAATATCGATATTAGCAGCATAATTCCATGCAGTTTTGTTCAAAGATACACTAAGGACACAGAAATAAACCAGTAAATTTCTTTTGTCAGATGACTGATCATCGTTGCTAGAGCCAGAGGCTTCATGGAAAAGTCAATGAGATGGGTAAGAAAGGGATTGCAATGATATAATTCTGTCATGTAAACGTCATGACCAGAGTTGTCAGTGAACCCATAGTGTCACAACCTGACCAATTCTCAAAATGCTACCATGCTTCATATTTCAGGGACATTAAATTGCGGTGGATGTTGATATACAAAATAGATTTCCCTTTAGTATGGAGCTTACTGTAAGTCCTATAAGAAAGGACTTCAGTTTTCATCGTCTTAGGGCTTCCTTTCATTGTAGATTGGTTGCTATCTTACAACTTAACCTTTTTCAATATTCAATGATAGACACATTATAAATTCTAACAATCACGGTTCACATTAAGAAAAACTCGATAGCCAATTTTAATTGTAGAGTCATTTCCCTGTGTCTTAAGTCAACTTTTCCTTTTGCTCATTTCTACTGCTCCTTGTACCCTTCCTCAAGGATCAACCAGAAGTCACTTTAATATCTAGAAAAGAATCTGATTGCCACCTGGTGCATAAATATTTGTCTCTTGCCTTGTAACTAAAATGTATTTTCCAATAAATTGTGTATTTTCTTTTTTTCATATTTTTAAAATTTATTTATTATTATTTTCTTTATTTACATTTCAAATGCTATCCCGAAAGTTCCTGATACCCCACCGCCGCCCCTGCTCCCCTACCCACCCACTCCCACTACTTGGCCCTGGCCTTCCCCTGTGCTGGGTCATATAAAGTTTACAAGACCAAGGGGCCTCTNATATATATATATATATATATATATATATATATATATATATATATATATTGTTGAATTTTACTGGATATTTAGAAAACAGAATCCAGTAAAATTCACATCATAATCTAAATATTTATCTTTATACCCACATATAGGTACATCTCTTAAAACTTATCAAAGTGGCATTTTTCCATGGGAGGTAGATACCTTTGCCCATATCAATAACTAGTCCATCTGCTAAGTACAACTTATTTTGTGGTGCCTCACATGAATTTATAAACATCTCTATGACAACTCCTATACCTAAGGCTCACGGTGCATGATGAAAGAGAGGGTAGAGAGATGATAAACGTCAGAAGGCAAGGCCATTTGCTGTAAAACTGTACCTTCTTTATAACATGGAACCCATACCTATAAGATCTCAAAGATAATGTTGCTTAAACAAGACCTTAACAAAGACAGCCTCAATTGACATAGAAAATTAATGGCTGCTGAGGGAGGAAGAATAAGTATTCTGTAGCTATCCTGCCCCTCATCGGTGATAAAAGTTCAGAGTCAGCTTCAAACACATGTAAATATGATCAAGCTTATAAGAAAACAGTAAGTTCTATTTAGAAGTATATATATATATATATATATATATATATATATATATATATATATGCATGTGTGTCTCTATATGTATAATAATAATTAAAAATAAAAGAACCATGAATATTAGAGGGAATGGCAGATATGATAGTTGTTGGAAGAATGAGAGAAAGGGAAAAAATGATGTAAATGCAGTAGTCATATGTAAAATATCAAAAATATATAAGATATAGTAAAATAAAATGTTATTTAAAATAATGGATAAATATACATTTTGAATATTACAATTTTCTAGAAGACAACAGAAATCTCTGATTCTCTGGTGATATGCTATAATAGAGTATCATTAGAGTGAATAAAAAGTAAAGCTGATATAACTAAAAAGAAAAACGAAAAACAATTTATGTCATCTACATATTTTGATAATATTTTAATCTACTGTATCTTTGAAATTTGTTATTTTCTTGACTTTTTTAATTTGATCACATTCTGAGATTCTAAAAACAAAATGTCTGTTTCACCTCCGGCTCAAATTACTATAAACCTCTTTATATTGTTTTTTTTTTTTTTTATTATTTTCTATTCTAATTGCACTCTGTAATAGATTCTAGACATTTTCTCATTGTCTCAACACTTGCTCATGCATGCGTACGTGTGTGTGTGTGTGTGTNTGTGCGTGTGTGTGTGTGTGTGTATGTATCCATGATATTAGTTATTTGGTATTGTATTGAATTTAGTGTGCTATTAATTCTAGATAATCATTCTATGAGTAAGATATGTAGCCCAGGCGGGACTTGGAACTTTGTTCTCATCCCTTTGCATCTCTAGAAACATAAATTATAGTCCTGGACTACCAAGACCGGTATTCATTACATATGCTCAAGTAAATTATTTTTTCTGTGGCAGGCTAAATATTTAGTCAACTATTTAAATGATTTATTTTCTGGGTCACATGGCATGAAGATGAGTCAACAAAGAACATCTGAACAAAATGTGGATTGGGTGCTCAGGAATTTTAGAGGCTGAAGTGGAATCCTCTGAAGATGCTACTGCAATACCAGGAAGAGAAAGGGAAGTCATCTGAGTAAGGAAGTGTCCCAAGGTTTGAGTTTTTAGATGCAGACAATGAGGAGAGCAGTATTTTTGATCAGTCTTTTCTTAGCAAAACAGTGAAATTCACATTTCTTAACACTGAAGGCTTTTAAAAATCTCAGGCTCAAAGATAAGCATTGTCATCCACAACTGTGCATAGCCTTCCAACCTTACCTATTGAGTTGTGACTGTCATTGTTTTTCATTCGTGCCTACTTTATATTTTTCACAGATTAGATATCTTCTGAGATGACGTTTTGGAACACATTTCTCTGAGTATTTAAAACAGTTTTGCTGGCCAGGAGCTGATCCTCTGCCACAGGGCTCCATGCCCAAATAGCACCGGGAGAGAGCTAGCCTCCCAGGAGTGCAGATAAGCCTGTGGGTGCAGGTAAAACCACCACTGCTGCTCAGAGGGACCCACCCTGAACCCTTAGGACACAGGAGCCAAGGAGTAGCCTGGGACAGGAGCATTCCTGTTTCTCTCTGTGCCCTGAGCTGATCCTGTGCTACAGCGCTACATACACAAATACCACCAGAAGAGAGAGGGTCTCCCAGGATAGCCGACATACCTGCAAGCACAGGTAAGACCACCATTTCTGCTCAAATTCCTGGTCCAAGAGGGACTCTTTCAGAGCCATCAGGACACAGTAATCAAGGAACAACTGGAGACAGGATCCATTTCTGTCTGCATCCCAAAGCTGACCCTGTACCAAAGCTCTCCTTACACAAATTCTTCCTGGAGAGAACTGGTCTCCCAGGAGTACTGAGACACACAGGCCTGCCTGCCGGAGAGAAAAGCCAAAGTCAGAGGCAACAAGACCCATTAACACCAGAGATAATCAGATGGCAAGTGGCAAGGGCAAGAATATACACAAGAGAAACCAAGGCTACTTGGCATCATCTGAACCCAGTTTGCCCACCACAGTGAGATCTGGATACCCCAACACACCAGAAAAACAAGACTCTGATTTAAAATCTCATCTCATGATGATGATAGAAGATTTTAAGAAGGACATAAATAACTCACTTAAAGCAATACAAGAGAACATAGGTAAACAGGTAGAAGATCTTAAAGACGTCTTCTCTTTAAGGTCTTAAAGAATTACAGGATAACACAACCAAACAGGAGAAGGAATTGGACAAAACCAGCCTGGATCTAAAAGTGGAAATAGAAACAATAATGAAATCACAAGGGGAGACAACCCTGGAGATAGAAAACATAAGAAAGATATCAGGAGTCATAGATGCAATCATCACCAACAGAACACAAGAGACAGAAGAGAGAATCTCCCATGCAGAAAACATTGACACAACAGTCAAAGAAAATTCAAAATGCATAATGCTTCTAACCCAAAACACCCAGGAAATCCAAGACACAATGAGAATACCAAACCTAAGGATAATAGGTAGAATAATGTGTATAGAAGAGAGTGAAGATTCCCAACTTAAAGGGCCAGTAAATATCCTAAAGATTATAGAAGAAAACTTCCCAAACCTAAATAAAGAAATGCCCATAAAAAGTTACTATTTACTGCTCTTTACCCTTGCTGTCTATCTGACCTGTTTCCATTTCTCTCTGTACTTTGTTTCCTCAAGATTGGTCACATTAAATAGATTTTAGGAAAAGCTATTAGGGCCTTCCATGGTATAGTTCTTCTAGCAATGTTTGCTTATGCTGAGTTTGATGGGTGATAAAAGGAGTCACTGTCAGACAGTGCCACACTAGAGATAGCTCTCTCTCTGTAGCTCATCTCTGTGGACCTCTGAATTTTCACTATTTTATCCAGCTATTGCAGATCAAAGACCCTGATTGCTACCATATCTCTTCTCCTTTGGCCTGCTGACTTCTGTTTTTATCTACTTTAGTTCAAAAGTTTCCTCAAAACTTCTCTCTGTCTGTTACTTTACCCTTAATCATTACCCTTTGTCTTTAACAAACTTTGATTTTCATTTTTCTCTGTAGATAGTATTTGAAAGAATCTTGAGCCCAAATTAGTGATTACTTCATCCCCTATATGAGGTCTTTCAATCAATATTGTTAACAATGATCGTTAGGCTCTTCTTTTTGTCTTAGCCAAAGAATTTCCCAACTCCATGCAATTTCATCATATCAGTGAAAAGAACTACTTCTATTGACTTTGAACTTCTAAATTAAATAAAAGCATAAGCATTCATAAAAATGATCCACATACAGGGTGACCTGTAATTTGCTCTTTTTTAATAATTCTATTCTTGGTGATTACATATAAGCTAATACGCTACATCTTAAGCTTTAGTCAACTTTAAATTAATAATCTGAAGAAATATATGAAAATATTTTTAAGGCAAACCATTGATAGTGCATTTCATAGAACTAGTTTATGCTTTAATACTTAAAAATGTACTCAGTCAGTAGTAGGCAGTTGGAATTTCTTCACTGAAACACTACAAATGTGACTTTTCCTGGTTCACACTCTCTGTTTGAACCAATTTTATAAGTGTTGAAGCTTCAGAGAATTGAAGGTGCAATTATGAAAGACTGATAAATAACATACATTCAAAGATTATCTTGTGAAAATTAATATAGCACAATATTCAATTTTGAATAATAAATATTTTTAATATAAAAATCATTTGAGGATTCTAATTGTAGAAGTTATAATTTATTGACTCACCATAATTTTTCTCTCCTTTTTATTTTGATTTGATTTGTTGTCTCAAATTGTATAATTTATTTTTTTCATAATCCTACCATGCTTATAATTACTTTATTTTTTCATAGTTCTATAGTGCTGCACCTCTATTTTTAGCATCAATAAAAATTAGGATATGAAAATTGCCTATAACTGTGACAAGAAGCATATCAATATGATCATACACAGTGATATATTTATTAAAACAAGATATATATTAATTTTATTTATTAAGGAATATAATTTGGTATAATTTTATATATTTTCTCCTATTTAAACAGTTAAGTGGAGTAGAACTTCCATGAAAACATTGGAAGAAAAATGTACAAATATATTAAGTGATATTTATGCAATATTTTAAAACTGAATAACAATAGTAATACAAAACAATATATTGGCATTTTGGAGAAACATACTAAATTTTGAGGAATACTAGAAAACAAGAAAAATAATTTGGCCGGGCGGTGGTGGCATATGCCTTTAGTCCCAGCACTTAGGAGGCAGAGACAGGTGAATTTCTGAGTTCAGGGCTAGCCTGATCTAAAGAGTGAGTTCCAGGACAGCCAGGGCTACACAGAGAAATCCTGTCTTGAAAAAAAAAAAGAAAGAAAAAAGAAAAAAGAAAAAAGAAAAAACGGAAAAGAAAAAATGGAAAAAAAAAGAAAAAAAAAAGAAAAAGAATTTGAAAATGGGGGAAGTAAGTACACTAGTTAACCTAAACTTATTAGAAATATGGATTTAAGACAATGTACTGGCTAGCTTTGTGTCAACTTGACACAGCTGGAGTTATCACAGAGAAAGGAGCTTCAGTTGGGAAAATGCCTCCATGCGATCCAGCTGTAAGGCATTTTCTCAATTACTGATCAAGGGGGGAGGTTCCCTTGTGGGTGGTGCCATCTCTGGGCTGGTAGTCTTGAGTTCTATAAGAGAGTGGACTGAGCAAGCCAAGGGAAGCAAGCCAATAAAGAACATCCCTCCATGGCTTCTGCATCAGCTCCTGCTCCCTGACCCACTTGAGTTACAGTCCTGCATCCTTTGGTGATCAACAGCAGTATGTAATGTAAGCCGAATAAACCCTTTCCTCCCCAACTTGCATCTTGTTCATGATGTTTGTGCAGGAATAGAAACCCTGACTAAGACAGACAATAAAACTACTTCTTACCTTTTCTATGTAGTCCTACCAGTAGGTTTGCTTTAGTACATTGATAGCTCATTAGATGTTCTGAAAATACAGAATTCAAATATTAAAAAAGAATGAGTCTATGTGGGCTTACTTACTAAAATATAAATGACAATAATTATATTTTTACTAGATAACTAAAATTTCTAACTTGATAAGAAAAATCTCATTCTACCTGGCATGATTTTACTATGTCATATTTTCAATTTGAGTTCCACAGATCTTCTTTTTTCTTATGGTCTAGGGAACATGACGCTATATATAAGAGATATTTTTATGAGATTTGAAAAGTAAAAGAAATAATTCATAATCAGAGCAAACAAGAAATAACATAGAACTAGTAACTTCAGATTTTATACAAATATTCATCAATGTGCTATCACATGGCAAGGTGAAAGCAATTGACTGAGTTTCAAAAGTTCTTAGTAGTTATTTTATGTCAGTTTTCTGTACATTGAGGTCCTCACTCATGAGTAGAACTTTGATGAGCCGTACCCAAGGATACCCTAAGTTGTCACAGAGTAATGAGCAATAGATGTGTATTCCATTGTCTTGGCAGTTTCTATTTGTCCTACTGGCTTCCTACTTTTGCAAGAGCTTCCTGTACATCCTGAGGCATTGCAGTCTCTTTTCCCCTTTCCTATTTGCACACAGTGTTTGTTCCCTCATCTAAACCACAATTTAAGAGCCAACATCAGATGAGAAGATAGCCTAAAAAGATCTTTACTTCTAAACCAGTTATGGCAAATACAGATGACTAGATCTTTGTAACAAAGCCCTGTTTCTAGGCTGCTTACTATGATCTTTTTTCTTCATCAAATCCCAAATCATATGGAGTTTGGCACAACCAACAATTCTAGTGAAGCACATTACTGAAAAAAAAATCAGTTATCTGTATTGATACTGGTTTGTACAAAATTTCATTCATGTTCTGATTATTTTCAAAGACTCTTGACAGCAGGAATTGGTTTGGGGTAGTCATGTCATGTATTAGTAAACAGTGTTTAGATTGTAGCTGTTTATAAGAAAAATATAGAAGACAGGTCTTTATATAGATTTACAGTAGCTGGTATAGAACAGCATTGTGAAAATACCGAGAATAACAAGATGATTTTACAAATTTCTGAATATTCCAGAGCTTTGAGAAAATAATGACTTGACTATTTAAAAGTCTAAGGTCAAACTTTGTCTAGGTACGAAACATATGGGCTTCTATGACTTCTGAAAATAATATTCAATAGCATTTATCTCTGCAGGAATTCATACATAAGTTATCTCAGGAGAAAAGGAAATGTATTTCTAATGCCTTTGGTGAAAGACATTGTACTAGAAGAACAGGGATTATCAACGAGATAGTAATCATTAGAGGAATGCAACCTGCAGTTGGGTGTTTGAAACCATAAATTATCCTGAGAGACTACTGATATTAAAATGAATTGCTATCTCTTAACAAATTAGTTTTCTCATTTAGAAATGGCCTATAATACACCCCATCTAAAATATATGATTCATAGGTAAGTCAAGTATGCCATAACTAATACATCACCACGGCCCTTTAGTTCTGAGTTTATAATCAGATTTCTGTTTTATCTAAAAAAGAAAAAGCACAAATATGATAAGTTAAGAGTATAATTGACATCATAAGGTAAGAAAATGTGTCATGTTGCATTTAAAATACCTGGAGCACAAATTCACTTATTATCACAATTTTGGGGAAGAACAGTTTAAGTATGGACGATGATAAAATATTGCATATTCTTGTACTAAGTGGAAATGAATTCTATTTATGCTGAAAACTAAAGAAAAGTTCTAGTATGGTGAATACACAATGAAAATACATACACAAAGACAGCCTTACTCACTGTAATTGAAATTTGGTAACTTTATTACTCTTGCAGAGTACAGTGTCTAAAATGTGAAGGTGTTTCACTTCTTCAATGATTTTACTATATAAAACCTTTTCACGCATATCTGAAGCCCATCCTAACTGATTTTACTAAGAAAGTGGAACAGATCTTCTGTTCTTCCATACAGCAAAACTTTTCATATCAAAATAAAACATGTTTAAAAGTTCTTGTGTCTATTCTTTTTGAGCAGGACATTCACTAGTCACATTGTGAACAGTGCAGACAAACACTCTGCCGTTTGCTTATATTCAGGGTGATATGCTGAGCCACCTAATTGTCATGTAACAGCAGCCCACCCTATACCTCCAGTTTCCACTGGACTCTATCTTTAAGAATGTGTAAAAATCCATGAGGTGTCCTGTATTGCTGATATCACTTAATGCTAAGCTCTGAGTTTGGGATAGATGAATGTGATTTCTAGCTCAAACTGGGGAATCACAGCAGGCTTTAGGCATTCCAAACTCTGCATATGAATCTACTTCACATCCATCATTTAAATACCAGCTTTCTCACTTCAGGATTTCTGTCAAATAAACAGAAATGGTCTTCTACAGAGCCTTTACCATATACATTTTTTTTTTTATTATTGGTACACAAATGTACCATTCTATATTAATCGCATTTAATGCTATTTTCTAAAACATAAGAAAACAAAACACAACCAACAAAGAAAACCTTCTCTGTGTTCTCCTTTACTTAATTTTAAAATGTAACAATTATCAATTATACATCTGACCATCTTCTGTATCATTTTGAGGATAAATATGATGATACTTAATCACCTTATGTAATAATTTCCTTTCTGTGTGCTAAGGTTTGGTCTGTTGTATATAAAGAATTCATGCTAAATTCTCTACCTGAAAGTGAATACCTACTAGTACCTTCTCATGTTTACAAGCTTTTATTGTGCAAACCTTGTTCCTTGATTGAAAAACTAAAACTTAAAATTAATTTTAAAATTAAAGTAAAATTTTCTACAGCCAAATCCTCATGGGATTAGCGGTAGGTGGGATTGGAGTGGCCTGGTGGAAGGAGAGAGACAGAAGGAGAAAGAGAATAGACAAGAGAGAAACTGTCATGAGGGAAGATGTTCCAAGTGCACCTGGCATTAGACGGAGCAAGTATCTGGGTTTCAGTGCTCCAGTGGTAGCCAGGGTGGCAGTTAGAATGCTAGATTAGGGGTCACCCCCAGTAATTGTCAAAGCTAAACAAAATAACCAAAGTCTGAGATTCATTTATTTGTAAGCTATTCTGGGATAAGCTTAAATTGGTTGTACAATACTGTGAATCTGGTCTCATAAAAATTTATTGTCTCTCAGCCTTGTAGAGAGACAAGACTATAATGAAAAGAAAAGAATTATATTTGTGTTGAGTTGCTATTTGTTTGGTTTGTTTCAGAATGAAATGGCTATTTAGGAAAAATCATTAATGAAAAGTGCATATCAACACCAAGTATTATGGGTAGGAATGGGAAATAATCTCCAGAGATGCTATGACCCATCTCATGGGTCAGCAAATACATATAAAATTTTTAGTATTTAAAAATTCCATAAATATGTACTCAGGGAATTTAAGATTGTGTAATTTCCAAGGAAAACTGTTAGTTAACTAAATTATGTAGAAACAAACAATGACAACTAATTATTAACCATCATCTTTTGTTCATGTTCAGGTCCCAATAATGTTAGGAAAAACTCCTTGTTATTATCAGATTGGAAAAGTTTGCATTAGGAAAATAAACATTGTCTTAGTTATGGTTTCTATTTCTGTGATGAAACAATACAACCAAAGGGTAGTTCGGAAGGAATGGTTTATTTAGCTTATACTTCTACATTACTATTCATCCTAGAAAGTGTTTAGGAATGGAACTAAAGCAGATCACAAACCTGGAAGCAGCCACTGATACAGAGGCCATGGAGGGGAGCTGCTCACTTACTTGCTCTTCATGGCTTATTCAGCCTGCTCTCTTATAGACCCAGGACCATCAGCACATAGATTTTACCATACACAATGACCTGAGCCCTCCACTATTGATCATCAACTAAGAAAATGCCTTCCAGTCCTTTTTATAACCAGATCTTATAGCAACAGTTTTCTGTTTTGAGATTCCTTCTTCTCAGGTGAATTTTCCTGTGCCAAGTTGGCATGAAGCCAACCAGCACAATCAGGGATCCCCAACCCAACCCATTCCCATTATTCTTTCTGTTGTTTTTTGGAAAATTTAAGAAGTGAGTGATATTTAAACCCCTAGAAATTTTTGTTAGCAATTTTAATTGGCTCAGAGAAATGACTCAGTGGGCATTTGTTACCAAGTCATGTATCTTAAGTTCAATAATTAGCACCCACTTTGTGAGAGAAAAGAGTGACTCTCCAATATGTTCTCTAATCTCCATGGATATTCCAGGCACTGAAGTAACATCTCATCATAAAATAAATGGGCACATGTAAACAAATGAAAAGGAATGTTGGCTGTTCACAAGTTCAAATTTGTTGCAAATGAAATAACATTATAAAAATACCAACAGATGTTGCTAAAACACAACTCAGAAGAGGTTATATTTAGTTTTCTTCAGCTGTTCTCCCCACTCAATTCTCAGAAAGATATTTATGCAGACTCAGCTTTTTAAATAAATTAAACTGCAGTCAAATAAACTATATATTTAAGAACACTTCCTACATTATGACTACATATCTTTTTTAAAATTTATTTGATCATCATGCTCTGACATAAGATCTACATTACTTGGTGATCAATGGACTGGACCCTAACTCTTTTTATCAGCAGGGCTAAAGGTAAAATCTAATATGTTGAAAAGTCCTCAAATATTTAATGGTTGCTAAAATCCTTGTTTTTATCGCCAAATTCCTTTAGAATGATGAAACATTTATGTGTTATCCAAGGTTATATCCCTTGGCATCCTTGTTTAGTAAATTATTGTCAACATAAGTTCTTAATGAGATTACATCACTTGTCCTGACTACTCAGTAACACAGCTGAAAAGAGCTAGTGTCTAACATTAAGCCACAGCAAACATTTACAACTTTATATAGCACAACATGTGTTTTAAGTAACTAAAGATGACAGTTTTAACTTATAATGGTCAAAATTTTCTGTTCCAGTAGAAATGCCAGAAAGTTATGTATGCTCATGGAAACATCAACTATAAACACAGGCCAAGAGATTCTATCTAGATAAATGATTTTCCCTAGCTATGATAATTCTAAACTTTGCTTCCACTTCCATTTGTAATAATATGGCTTTTACATGGATTTGTATATAGATATTTAAAAACCAACATGATTTTTTAAATTGAAAATAGACTCGTCTCTCCTATAAGGCAACACAACCACAATTTCCCCTCTCTCCACTCATCCCATGTTTCTACGCTGTCCCCTCTCCCCAAGGTCCTCTGGGCATAGGTTATGGATGCTACTTGACATTTCTGTGGGACTCCTATCAGTGGGAGTAGATGTATCTCTGCCTCATTTTGTCTTGTTCTTTAGACTCTTTCCCTCCCATTGGGTTGCCTTGTACAGCCTGATATTAGTGCTTTCAACTTGTTATATTGCATCTTGTTATTTTGTTTTGTCCTTTTAGTGGCGTGTCTTGGAGATCTGCTGTTTTCTGAAAGGGAGATGAGCAGAAGATGTATTGTACTAGAAAATTATCTATTTTCAATAAAACTTAAACAATAGTATAATAAAAAAATTACACAAGGTTGCTGACTGCATTGAAAACCAGGATTCATCATTTTTTCTGAATTCTAAAATCATGCCTCACTACAAATGATAGAACTACTACAGATTGAAAAAAATAACCAAAGATGGTTTATGAAAATGGAACAAAAATAAACAGAAGTTGTGAAAGTAACATCAAAGTACACTTTCAACTAAAATTAATAGACATAACAAAGAAGGTTATTTATATGCATTAGAAGAATAATACAAGACAATATAAGTAAACACACCAAATTCAACTGTATCCTGTTTTATAAAACATATACTACTACACATATAGCCACAGATTAGACTCAACCTACTAAGAGCAGGCTAATTCCATACCCTACTTTCACCAGTGCACAGACAAAATTGAGTTTACATTTTTTCATTATAAAATAAACATGAAATTTTATCTCTTAATTGCAAGGAAAATAATGAACATTGTCTCCTCGAGAGAGAAATTCAACGTCAGAGTGGACTAGGTTATTTTCCCTTTTCCACAGACATTGGCACAATTTATGTTTCTTGTGACCTTTCTAAAACATACAGTTATTTTAATGTTTTCCTTATTTTGAGGGAAAAGACACCTTTATTGACTTTGAAACTGGCATCTAAACTATTGCAAAACTTCCTACGAACTGGCACTCAAAGAAGTCAGCGCAGCACAGTTGCTCTCCTTTAAGCATAAGTCAAATTGTTCACATTAGTCCTTATAACCAAGCTGATGGCAAATTATCAATTCCAAGGACACTTTTTATTAGATACTGTTTTTTGGGTTTATAATGTGTTTCTAGAGATGGTTTTCAAAGCTCACCTATTCAAATCAATATTTTATGTAATTTGGTCACCATGGTTTTCAGCATAAGTACTAAAATGAATGAATGAATGAATGAATGAATGAATGAATGAATGAATGAATGAATGGTAAGACACAATAATCACTGACAAGGTAATGTACCTGTGGCAACAATCACCTTTCTTGAGGAGAGAAAAATTGTCTGTTGTCAACATCATCTTCTCTATTGTGTTTCTAGACAAATACTATTTTTCATTAAGAAAAAGAGGCAGAAAAAACACATCCAGGTATGCTCCTAAAGCTCTGGAATTAGAGCTAATCATTTGAGCATTGTTGAAAGCAACACTGTTAAATGGACAATTTAGCAAACTGTGAATAGAATAAATTTATCCTTTTCTTTCTCCTATTCATAAAAGTGGACTACTTGAAAAACACATTTTCCAAAACAGTGTATATTTCAAAAGAGTCCTGATGACAGCATACTTCTGTAGTCATACTGCTGTGTTGGAGGAGAAGGAATGTTTCTGACTTCTCGACGATATGAATGCACACACCAAAACCCTCAGAGGAAAATCATGTGAGTACAATATGAAAATCTGTTGTAAATGAAAACGAACTGACTCAGAAGGGTAAAGAACTTGATTGAAAATAAAAATCAAATAAAAGAAATTGCTTTAGATGATGTTAATTTTAAAAAGTTTGTTTATCAGTTCAGTATATTCCAAGACAGTTGTGTTGATTTTCTCTTCAGCTTTAATGTGTACTTTATGTGTACAGCCATTATTAAGCCAGACATAGACATGAGTGAGGACTGTTCAAGGTCGAGCTTAGGAAGGACTATACTCTGATTTTCCTTCTCCGTGAGTCTGAGTCACTTGTAGGCATAGGAGGTATCTTTCTCCTCTGAATTCCCCAAAGGCTTTTGACCATTTCCAATCACCTGCAAATTAGTCATTCCTGTCAAGCTAGCATTTATTTAAGTCATGCCACACTAATTTAATTTGCTTGTGTGTTTTGTTTCACCAAATAGATTATTAAGCTTCCAGATGACAATAAATTGTCTCTTCCTTCTGCAAATATGGTGTCATGGTGCGAACTTGGTGCATCTGGTCTATTTTCACCTCAGCAGCTCAGCACTCCTATGCACAGTGTTTTTTTTTTTTTTTCCTTGCTTCTCCTATCCTGTTTTTGCTCACATAGTAATTTTTAATGAACTATTCTCTATGGAATATTAATAATTTCTGAATTATTTGTGTTTGGTTTCAGACCGGGAAGAAGGGACTGAGGTGCATATTTTACATATCAAAGCAAACCTGGCCTGAAGGTTCTTCCATCAGTCCCTACCTACATATGGAGCCCCCAACCTTGAACTTCCCATTCCAGGGGCTGTACTGCACCCCAGAGACTCTTCCATATATAATCCAGATGTTTTGCTCTCTCTCTCTCTCTCTCTCTCTCTCTCTCTCTCTCTCTCTCTCTCTCTCTCT
>NC_034602.1:69930656-69935798 GCF_900095145.1 Mus pahari
TCTCCCCATCCTCCTCCTTTTTTTCTCTCAGAGCAGGGGGCCCTTTCTCCCTCCTTTCCCCATGGTGACATTTTCCTTCTCACCAGTGAACTTACTCTAAGAGCAGCTTCCTGATAAACCTGCTTTTAGTATATATTACATTCTAATCTATGCAGAGAAATGGATGGAACCAGAAAATAACATCCTGAGTGAAGTAAACCAGACCCAAAAGTGTAAGAGAAACTGTGGAGGCCATCTCTACCTAATCACTTAGGGCCACACAGTCACAAGGCATCTCCTGCAGAAGGACCTAATTGAAGACTGCCTGAGAGACCAAGGATGGCTGCCACAGACAATGCCAGCCAATCAGGAACTGCTATATAGAAGAGATGATTTCATAGGATGAATGGCGCACCAGTGGAAGATATTAAAGGAGCTTGAAACAATGTTCTGATGATCTTGCTTTGGTATATCTCACCTGCTCCTTGAGACTGTGTCATTGACTCTGTGTCGCCTCATGTCCAACCGCCAAGGACAGGTAGGGTCAGTCAGTGAATAGTTCAGGGTAAGTCAGAACAAAAGGATATGCACGGTATGTACTCACTGATAAGTAGATATTAGCCAAAAAGTACAAAATACCCATAACACAGACCATAAGAAGTTTAGTAAGAAGGAAGTCCCAACTAAGGATGCTTTAATCCAACTTAGATGGCAAGCAAAATAATCATGATACAAAAAGAGAGGGAGGGTCCTGGGTGGGAGAAAGGAGAGGAAGGAGAAATTGGGACAGGATCAGATATGGGAAGAAGACAGGAGAGAAGCCCAGAGAATAAAGAGAATGAATAGAAATACCCAGCTTCTGAGTGGTGGTGGGAGGGGTCACAGAACCTCTACAAAGTCCCAGAAACTGTGGTCATTGAGGGTGACCTTAGCCAACAAGGCCAACAGTGGGGAGATGGGACCTGAAGAATGCATCTGCAGGATAGATAATGCTCCCAATGCAGGGATGGGGTCATCAAACCACCTTCAAAATATACGATACAGAATTGTTCCTGACTAAAAGAAATGCAGGCACAAGAAAGGAGAAGAGACTGCAGAAAAGGCCGGCAGTAACCGGTCCAACTTGGTATCTACTCCATGGGCAGGGGCCAAACCCTAGAACTATCATTGATTGCATGTGGTGCTTGCAGACAGGAGCCTAGCACAACTGTACTCTGAGAGGCTCTACCAACAGCTGACTGAAACAGATGCAGACACTTAACAGAGAAGCATGTGTCTGGTTCACATTCCCTGGCACATATGTAGCTGAGGACTGCCCTGTCTGCGCTCAGTAGGAGAGAATGCACCTAATCTGTAGAGAGTTGAGGCCTCAGGGAAGGGATATGCTGGACTGTGGGGAGCACCCTCTCAAAGGCAAAGGAAAGGGGATGAGAGGGTGAAGAATCCATGGAGGGGGGAACTGAAGGGGGTGATGTTGGCATTGGGAATGTAAATAAATAATTAATTTTTAAAATTAGGGTTATACACACACATATACACATTATCTATCTATCTATCTATCTATCATCTATCTATCTATATATGTGTATCTCTCTTTCTCTCTCTGTCTCTCTCTCTTTCTCTCTCTGTCTCTCTTTCTCTCTCTGTCTCTCTCTCTCTCTGTCTCTCTCTCTGTCTCTCTCTTTGTCTCTCTCTCTGTCTCTCTCTCTCTGTCTCTCTCTCTCTCTATATATATATATATAAATTATATATATATATTATATATTATATATATTTATATTTATATATTATAAATTATATATATTATATATATATATAAATTATATATATATATATAAATTTGGCTCTTAATTTCTTCAGAAAAGAATCAAACAATCAAATTCATGAGAATTATAAAATCTTGCAGAACTTACAAAAGATAATATGTAACATTTCTATTTCTTTAGCATCTCCTTTTACTTATATATTTTAAGGTAAACTTAAACTATCATCTTTATTATTGACTGAACTTTCTTTTTAAGGAATTTTTATTACATATTTTCTTCATTTACATTTCAAATACTCTCCCCAAAAGCCCCTATACCTTCCCCATCCCCTGCTCCCCAACCCACCCACTCCTGCTTCCTGGCCCTGGCATTGCCCGGTACTGGGGCATATGATCTTCACAATACCAAGGACCTCTACTCCCATTGATGGCCAACTAGGCCATTCTCTGCTACATATGCAACTAGAGACCCAGCTCTGGGGGTACTGGTTAGTTCATGTTGTTGAACTATAGTGTTGCAGACCTCTTTATCTCCTTGGGTACTTTCTCTAGCTCCTTCATTGGGGGCCCTGTGTTCCATCCAGTAGATGACTGTGAGTATCCACATCTGTATTTGCCAGGTATTTGCATAGCCTCACAAGAGAGAGCTATGTCAGGGTCCTGTCAGCAAAAGCTTTCTACCATCTGCAATAGTGTCTGGGTTTGGTGATTGTATATGAGATGGATCCCCAGGTAGGGCAGTCTCTGGATGGTCTTTGCTTCCTTCTCAGCACCAAACTTTTGTCTCTGTAACTCCCTCCATGGGTATTTTGTTCCCATTCTAAGAAGGAGCAAAGTATCTACACATTAGTCTTCCTTCTTCTTTAGTTTCATGTGTTTTGCAAATTGTATCTTGGATATTTTGAGTTTCTGGGCTAATATCCACTTATCAGCGAGTGCATATCATGTGTGTTCTTTGTGACTGGGTTACCTCACTCAGGATGATACCCTCCAGATCTATCCATTTGCCTAAGAATTTCATGAATTCATTGTTTTTAATGGCTGAGTAGTACTCCATTGTGTAAATGTACCACATTTTCTGTATCTGTTCCTCTGTTGAGGGACATCTGGGTTCTTTCCAGCTTCTAGCTATTATAAATAAGGCTGCTACGAACATAGTGGAGCATGTGTCTTTATTACAAGTTGGAACATCTTCTGGGTTTATTCCCAGGAGAGGAATTGCTGGATCTTCTGGTAGTACTATGTCTAATTTTCTGAGGAACCGCCAGACTGATTTCCAGAGTGGTTGTACCAGCTTGCAATCCCACCAACAATGGAGAAGTGTCCCTCTTTCTCCAAATCCTCACCAGCAACTGCTGACATCTGAGTTTATGATCTTAGTCATTCTGACTGGTGTGAGGTGGAATCTCAGGGCTGTTTTGATTTGCATATTATCTCCTTTAGATTGCCCTTCCCATTTTGTATTTCCTTTGCGTGCTCTGTATTATGCCCAAGCCTGAAGGTCCCCAAAGATGACCAGGAGTCTTTATTCACACTCAAGCTTGGACCCTCAGGTCTGTCCAATACAGCAGAGTAGGGCAGAATGTCCAGAGCAGGTTTGGCCTTTTGTTGTGGTTGTAGGAATGTGAGAAGCTTATCAAATGTGCAGATACAAGACTGGTTACCAGTGATTTCCGTTTGCTTTAGCAATCTATCTATATCTATCTCTAGCCTCCAGAAAGTTAGGTATTATTTTTAACTGGTGGCCTGTGTCTAGGTTGGTTCCTTCCTGGAACAGTTTGTGGTTTTTCCATTAATTAAAGCTTAACCTAAAGACAGGGCCTTCTGTATTAAATGGAGGCCTTATTACAACATGGAGTCAGTCTTGTCAAATTGGGGCCCTTCTCTATGCTAGAGATCCTTCACATATACTTCTTTATAACACAACATATATCGTTTATAATTTATATTTTCCCCGTATTTCCTTTGTGCTCTGATTGTTAGCATTCTGTCTAACAATCTTTACCTGGCAGCAACTCAGGCCATATTCAGTCTGTGGAAGTAGAAACTAAATAAACCATATGAGGGCCACTTGAACTAAGGGAAGGGGCTGAAAGTCTGTGGATAGCACTCAATGATATGCTGATTAATCATACACACTCATACACACAAACACATGCACACATAAACTAAACTAAACTAATCTAAAATAAAATAAAATAAAATGGAAATGTGATTGGCAGTACTTCCAGACTTGCAACTTATACTAAATCCATTAATACATTATCTGAAGAAACTATTTTTAAAATTATAAATATATTTCTAATATATGAATGGTATAACCCATATATATATTCATTGAAATATTTAACAGTAAAGAGCTGTAATGGTTAATAAAATACAAGTTATTTTGGATGTGTACATTAACATCAGAATATATCTGTTTGTTTTAAATTCAGATACTTAGACGATAGTTTGATGTTGGACCAAGTTAGATATACAATAGTAGTAAGTTATAGCCAGGTCTAGGACCTCCCCGGGCCTTCAGTGTTATCCAGACTGACAGGATCTGGTGTAAATCCTCCTCTTTCCTCAACCATGGGGTATAATCTGACATCAAATCCAAACAGAGGACAGCTGGATATTTCCCCAGTGACCATGCCCATTTATAACATTCTCTTCAGCATTATCAAGAAAATCTTGTTTAGGTTTTGCAAGTGAAAAACATTCTGGTAGTTCATTTGGATAAATAAAAGTCTATGAAATTTTCATAAACTAATAATTGCGGGATGATTCTCATTCTTTCGAGTGTCGGTGTTTGGCTAGAGGAATGAAGAAAATTAACAAAACTAATTTGCAAATACAAATGAGATTTATGAAAATAAGCCACGAAGCAATTTTACAAGAGAAAAGAGCCTATTCCCGGCTTTTGCTGTTGCTGTTGAGTTTTCTTTTTTTTTTCTTTTTCTTTTTCTTTTTTATTTTTTTCATATTTATTTTATTATTATTTTCTTTATTTACATTTCAAATGCTATCCCGAAAGTTCCCTATACGCCCCATCTGCTCCTGCTCCCCTACCCACCCACTCCCACTACTTGACCCTGGCCTTCCCCTATGCTGGGTCATATAAAGTTTGCAAGACCAAGGGGCCTCCCCTCCCAATGATGGCTGATTAGGCCATCTTCTGCCACACATGCAGCCAGAGACACGACCTCAGGGGGTAATAGTTAGTTCATATTATTGTTGCACGTACAGGGCTGCAGCCCCCTACAACTCCTTGGGTACTTTCTCTAGCTCCTCCATTGGGGCCCCTGTGTTCCATCCAATAGCTGACTGTAAGCATACACTTCTGTGCCTGCCAGGCACTGGCATAGCCTCACAAGAGGCCCCTATATCAGGGTCCCTTCAGCAGAATCTTG
>NC_034602.1:69935913-69938883 GCF_900095145.1 Mus pahari
GAAGCTGGACTCCAGAAATTCAAATAACCCCATTAAAAAATGGCTACAGAGCTAAATAAAGAATTTTCAACTGAGGAATAAGGAATGTCTGAGAAACACCTGAAAAAAATGTTAAAATTAAATTTTAAATATTATATTATTAAATATTTAATCAGGAAAGACTACGGTATCTATAAGGTACATTTAAAATAATACACAAATACACACATTTTTGTTATAATTGTATAAGTGCACATAAAGCATTTGTGAGTGATTATTCACATAGTTTAATGAAAGAGTAAGGGTGAATGAAAGTTGCTTATGCTATTTTGTAATTTTCTATATAAACTACAGCTTTCTATAGGCTTTCCTATAAAATGCTTCATGAAAAAACAAGCCTGAGAATTTTAAATGACTCTCCTACTTTACAAATGGGATGACTTGTTAGAGGAAAAACACTCCCAGTCAAGGACACTAGCATCTCTGGTGTGGATGGAGAGTTAACATTGCAGCTGGTGCAGGCCATTCACTTGGAAGAAGAAGGCAACACCGGACTTTACTTCTGCTTCAGAAACCCAGCCTCTGGGTCCTGAACATATAGTACCAGAGCTTCTAAGAAGATGGGGTTGGCAGCCTACAGATATACCTAGGAAAGCATAACTTTCTTTTCTGTCTCTTTTCTAAGAGTGTTTTCCTTCACTTTGGACCTTCATGACAACATGTGACTTTCTTCTTTCTCTAAAGTTTCTTTTCACCATGGCTACTTATCCATTATCTGACATCCATACCAGCTTGTGGAAAGGGCTTTCTGTCTTCCTCTCCTCAGTTCTGTACTTCCAGAAGGCTGCTGAGACATTACCAATCCTCTGCCTGGGATTTTTCCTTTAAACACTATTAAAATTTTTCTGATCTTTCATATAAGTGTATTATTAAATTATTTTATTGATAAAACTAAGAACATAATGATAGGACCATGATTTCTCCTGTATCAAGTGTAGAGTTCTCAGGAAGTCATTTGGTAACTGAAAAAAATAATTTTAAATTAATAAAGTAGTTATATTAATTTATTAATAAATAATGACAAATAAATAATTCAAATAATTGCATATGGCTGGAGTAGTAGTAAGTCATGAAAAAAGTCAACTTATTTCTATAAAACTTATTTAATAAACAATATGTAGGATCAAATATATAAGCATATTATCAGACAGGTAAAATTTAAATGTACTTTGTAAGACATAATTTTATTATTTATTATCACAGTTATATTAATTTTCTTTCCAATGTATTATTTGACTCTCTAAATATAATGTAACACATTGGTTTCACCATTTGCCTTTACTGAGTTAAAAAGAGATAAAATAACTTTTCTCATAACCAAGTAACTAGTAAATGGCCTGGTAATTCTGTTCATACCCTTTCACTATATTTTGATTTCATGCAGTCTCTAGTTAATGTGTATGCCTATTTTCAGAAGAAAACAGCTCTCAAATAATGTCTGACTTGAAACTGAAATAAAAAAAGATCATTTTATTTCTGATAGCAAAAGGGAGTTTGAGCATGTAAGACATCAAGTCCTGGTCACTTGTGAATCCAGAACATTCGTGCATGGAGTAATCATTCATATAATGAATGATTTTAAATCCAGCCTCAAAAGGCTATAGTTCACACAAACAGCTTCCATTAAGGTTTGTATTTCATGATGCATATTTTAGACCTCTGACCACAAGAGAGATAAGACCGAGCATCTTTCATAAAAATGCCTCCTCCAACCAAGTAGCTTTGTTTAGTTTATAGCCAGAAGGTCAACAGATGATATTTAAGATTCCCTTTTACTCTACAGACATTTTAACAAAACTTGTATAATACTCAGTGACTCACAAATCTATTTGAGTTAAAATTCAATGCTTACAAGAGAAGCATCATTTCCCCTCTTAGTCTCCTAAGCTACAGACACATACATGTAAGCAGCCAAGTGAGTAACACATAACACTAGAGTAGTATGCACCCAATGTTCAAACAGCGCAGCTCATTCAGAAGTCTAAGAGAAGCTCAGCTAGCACGCCCACACTATGGCATCATATAAGGGAAATTGTTGTGGGGTGGGGGGAGTAGTCAGTGTTTGAAAATGCTTCTGTATTATTTTTCTATTTACTCTTTCCCGAAAGGCAGATATACAGTGGTATAACAGATGACTTATGAGGAATGTCAATAAGATTACATAAAGAAAATAAAACTGTGACTGTAGATTCTGTATATTATACACCCAATGCTGAAGGTACTTTATGTTGTACTGCTAACAACCTGCACATATTCTATATAAAAATACATACTTTATGTACCCTGAAAGCCAGAAATTCAGATATCTTTGAAATTACTAAAATTCACTGATTTCTGTATAAAATAGGGTCATGATTTTTTTTAACCCTATGTGATTCTACATGCTCTCATAAGCTATATAGACAGGTCATAGTTATCGCTTTCTTTTACTTTTTATTTTTTTAATTTTATTTTATTTTTAATTTATTTTTTACACTCCATATTCCATTTCACCCTCTGACTGTTCCACATCCCACACTTCCTCCCCATCCCACCCTGTCTCCAAATGGATGTCCCCTACCCCATCTGACCTCTAAACTCTTTGGAGCCTCCAGTCTATAGAAGGTTAAGTACATCAACTCTGAATGAACAGAGACCCAGAAGTCCTCTCCTGTATGTGTGTTGGGGGCCTCATATCAGCTGTTATATGCTGCCTGTTTGTTGGTCCAGTGTTTGTGAGATCTTGGGGGTCCAGAATAATTGGGACTGCTGGTCTTCCTACAGGATCACCCTTCTCCTCAGCTTCTTTTAGCCTTCCCTAATTCAATGAAAGGGGTCAGTTGCTTCTGTCCATTGGTGGGGTGCAAATATCTGCATCTGCCTGCTTATTGGGTCTTTCAGAGGAAAGGTGTGATAGATCCTTTTTTTTTTTTTTTTTTTTTTTTTTTTTTT
>NC_034602.1:69938919-69950359 GCF_900095145.1 Mus pahari
CTTCTGTCCATTGGTGGGGTGCAAATATCTGCATAAGCTCACACACAAGGCAAATCAAAAGAAAGGTGTGAAAGATCTTTTTTTTTTTTTTTTTTTTTTTTTTTTTTGTGAGCGCTCCATAGCCTCAGTAATAGTGTCAGGCCTTGGAACCTCAACATAAAACCAGATACATGAAATCTGAAGAATATAGAAAAGGAAGTTGGAATGAGCCTTGAATTCATAGGCACAGAGGGAAATTTCCTAAACATAACTCCAGTGGCTCATGCTCTAAGATCAACAATTAATAAATGGATGGGACCTCATGAAACTGAAAAGCTTCTGTAAGGCAAAGGACATAGTCGATAAGACAAATTGGCAACCTACAGNTTGGGAAAAATCTTCACTAACCCCACATCTGATAGAGGGCTAATATCCAAAATATATAAACAACTCAAGATGTTAATCACTAAGAAACCAAACAACACAGTCAAAAAAATGAGGTATAGAACTAAACTGAAAATTCACAACTGAGTAATCTCGAATGGCTGAGGAGCAACCTAAAGAAATGTTCAAAGTTCTTAGTGATTAGAGAAATGCAAATTAAAGTGACCCTGAGAGTTCTCCCGCACCAATGAGAATGGCAAAGATCTAAATCTCAGGTGATAACACTTTCTTTTATTTTAATATTTATCACGTGAGATTTTTTTCTCAGTGTCTCTTCAAACTATTTCATTGGTAAAGGACAGAGTAGCAACAAAGTAGTAGTTTTAAGATACTGAGAAAGAGATATAGAAAGAAGGATAGGGAACAATGACTGGTATACACCAAACTCTCTAAGCAGGGGGCCACTGGTATTATATCGTTTAGAGACAAGTGTTCACAACGAGTGTGTGTGTGTGTGTGTGTGTGTGTGTGTGTATTAAAATAATTTTTTCCCTGGGAGCTGTGGGTTTACTGGTTGGTTCATATTGCTGTTCCTCCTATGTGGCTGCAAACCCCTTCAATTCCTGGGGTCCTTTCCTAGCTCCTCCATTAAGGATCATGTGCTCAGTCCAATGGTTGGCTGTGAGCATCCACCTCTGTATTAGTCAGCCATGGTGGGACCCATGGCTCCAGCCACACATGAGGCAGAGGATGGCCTTGTTGGTCATCAATGGGAGAAGAGGCCCTTTGTCTTGTGAAGGCTCGATGCCCCAGTGTAGGGAAATGAAAGGACAGGGAAGCTGGAGTGGGTGAATTGGTGAGCAGAGAAGGGGGGCTGGGATAGGGGGTTGTTGGAGGGAAAACCAAGAAAGGGGATAACATTTGAAATGTATATGAAGAAAATATCAAATAAAAAATTGTTTTAATTTGATTATGGTGATCAGAATTTAGAGCTTAACATAAAGTCATTAGCTGTAGCTACTACACACTTTTAAATTTTTCTCTCATACTCACTATATCCCAACCACAGTTTACCCTCCTCCTCTCTTCCCAGTCCCCCTCCCATCCCAACTCCTCCCCCTTTCCTTTCATAAAAGGGTAAGCTTCCCAGGGATATCAACCAAACATGCCATATTGTTTTGCAATAAGATTATGCATATCCCCTTATGTTAAGGCTGGATCAGGCAACCCAGTAGGAAGAAACAGGTCCCAAAAGCAGGCAAAAGAGTAATAACACACACACACACACACACACACACACACACACACACACACACACACACAATCAATACTATGGGTTAGGAATTAATTCTTTAAAGAATTCACCTTCTTCCAGTTCTTTCAACTGTAATACCTTCACAATGGGAACCAAGCATCTAGCTGATGAACAATTAGAGCGAGAGCTATATCCATGCCTAGAAGTTAATGTGACCAAAATACTCACTTTTTTAAAATTAGAAATCACATACAAAACAAAAAATAGGATTTCTGTAAAGCTTACAGAGAATAAACAGAAGTTTGATAGACATATGGTGAAGCAATATCTTGAAATTTTATCTTAAAAGTTAAACACTATCCATTAACACATATGAGAAACGCCTTGCCTAAGCTCAGGGCAGATATAAAGTAATATCTTTAGGAAAATAATAATCAAATACATGAATTAAGAATACATATTTTACTGACATTATCTTAAACTATAAAATAGCAAAATAATAGGTAAATTACATAAAATCTTGTTTTATAAATGTATTAATGAGTCATTAGATCGTGATGTAGCAGGTACAGCATGAACTACACTGAATATGATATATTACTTTGAATATGATATAATGGAAAGTATGTAACATGTGTAATAAACTGAGCAAACTATAGCATGTTCTTATGACTATGGGGAAAACTATAAATAATACACATTTTATACAGTGTACGTCATATAAAATCTAGATTCACAGAAGAACAAATCTATGAAATGTCTGAGCTTTCTCTTTCACCTATGTATTTCTTTTATATTTATAATTTTAGATTATTTACATTTCTGTAAAATTATGTGGAATATAGAACTTAATTATTTTACCTCTAATACTAATTAATACTAAAAATGTACATTAACTTTAATTCACATATTCATTTCTTTCACAACTGTATTTCTTTTCTTTCTATATTGGGAGTGGTTGTTTTGTTCCTTAATCCTTTATTACAAAAAAATTATTTAATTTTATTATTTACTCATTAATTTATTGATTTATTTACCTACATATTTATCTATTTGTCTGTAGCCTGTCTAAACCAAATGAGGGCACTCGACTTCTAGGAATCAGAATTATAAATCAAGTTGAGCTGCCCTATGTGGATGCCAGCAACCAAACCCAGGTGTCCTGCAAAGGGATGAAGTATTCTAAACCACTGAGCAGTAGCTCCAGGCCTCTTCAGTCATCATGAGAAGTTGCTACTGATTTAATCTTTATTTTGTCATTTATCGCCTAAAGGACTTTATCTCAACGGGGTTGTTTAGTAACTGATTTACTTCTTTAGAAAAACCCACTAAGGTTGGAGAGCTAATTATCTCATATTTGATTTTTGTTAATTTTTTTATTTTTGCACTCAAACATTCTTTGTATTCTTTTAGTTTATTTCTGAGATTTTAAGTATAACATGTCTTCTTACCATTTCCTTCCTCTATACACAGCCAATACCCCTTTCCACTCTCCATCAAACTCGTATTCTCTTTCTTTAGTAATTATTATTGCATATGTGTGTGTATTTACATATAGATATATATTCTTAAGTATAATTTGCTGGATCCATATACTATTACTTGTATGCATGTCTAGGGTTACAGATTGGTATATGCAAGTAGTTGATATGCTCATTCCAAGGCAGGGCCATCTCACTGCTTTACTCAGCTTCCTGATATCCTTTGTGGAGGGTTGATGGTCTGCTGGCTTTTGGTTCCATTCCTTTTAAGTTCACATTTTAGCAGTCATCTTAGAAATTCCTCAAAAAAGAAAATCCTCTTCACAACAGAGAGACAACAACATAGAAAGCATCAAGCAAGCAAGCAACAAGCCACCAAGCAAGCAAGTCAAAATTCAGAGTTGTGCAGCTCTAGTTGATACATCTAAAATACTCCCACCTAAGATTCTTATGTCTCTTAGTGACATTAAACACTATACCTGTGAAGTCTCACAAATACACATTTTTAAACTTTTTTTAAAATTTGTGTATGGGTTGTTTGGCTTCTTTTATCTGTAATTGATAGTTATGCAGTGTCTGAGAAGACCAGTAGACACCTTCAGTTCTGTCATTGGTTAGCCACTCATGATATGGCTAACCTACCATGCAAGAACCACTGAGCAATCTCGCCAAGCATAATTTATTTGTGATTTTATAAAGAAGTGATAGCTTTAAAGAGAACTGAAATTATCTATGAATAAAATTCATGGCAACCAAGTTAGTATAGTTTACAGTCTTATAGTTGTTCTCATAAAAAAAATTACAGAAATAATTCTTCCTTGGATGAATGACTGATATTTGGAGGCTAAACTTCAACTGAATCAAAGCAGCAGGCCTTCTGTATGTGACCTGGTAAATCTCACTGAGAGCTATTTAATTTGAATGCTTGCAACAAAATAGAAAATAATGGTTCCTAAGAAGTATATAAAAATAATTAAATTCTAGTTGAATTATTTGTGAAGGCTCTTAGAATGTGGCTTACTACATTTCAAAATGCATTCAGAAAGAGACAGGTAGAATGTACTTTAAATTACTCAACATTGAAAATAAATGCATCACGTAACATAGGCAGAGAAAAATTACTGTAATCAGCCTTCAATGTATACAATATAAAGGCACGTTTGGTTTTAAGGTGTTCTAATATTAAAAAGATAGTTCCTTGTCAAATTTCTCTAATTTTATTGAAGAAATTGAGTTAATTTATTGAAACATAGACAATATTGTTATTTTACCTGTCTTAATTATGACAAAATGGACTTAAACAATAAAACTGTATACCTTTTCAGAATTTACTATTCCATCCTTGAGTTGATAGCCAAATTACAAAGACAAACTTATTATATATATAGTATTTTAACGATTTTTAATGTATCTTTGTAAAATGGTTTTACTTTAGAGAACTGAATCATGGTGTATGTCTATTTACACATATATTTACATAAAAATTTAAAGTGAGTAATACAGAAATGGGAGCTACATGTACTCTGAGTGGATTCCATTATTGAAAGCATCACTATCATACACATTGCTTTGCCATTTAATAAGGTAGAAAAACTGAATGACGGACTGTGGTGGAAGGTGGCCACAGCTCAAAGACTGTGTCCAAGAGCTTTCATAATCCTCTACGAGAGTAAAACGCTAAGTCCTGGAAGAGAGCTGCAGCAAAGCAAACAACCTGTGCATGTGATGACAACTGACCAGTATATATTGTACAAACAGGTGCTTTTTAAAAATCATTCCTTCTTTATATTTTAGAAATCTTATAGCTTGGAAAATTTGTTTACAGCACACAATCAACTGTAAGTTTTTATTTAGTAAATCTATAATCTCTTTTTTTCTCCCTCATATATAGACAGTGATGTAGAGACACAGCTTTGGTAAAGGCAAACATACAAATATTCAATTATCACTCTAATAATTAGAGTCTATTTCCTATAATAACATAGTTATTTATAATTTGTTGAAAGGGCAACATAAAACCCACCTGTCCCCATTTAAGTACCAGGCCTGATTTTGAAAAAAAAAAAAAAAAAAAAAGCCATAAGGCACCAGATCCAGGAACAGACCATAAAATCCAGAAACAAGTAATTAAAACCTCCTCCCAAAGAACAGCTTGGGTATAAACACAAAAATGGGGAAATACCTCAAGATGTGCCAGCTGTGTTGTGCAGCACTATCTCATTTTATCCCTTAGAACCCATCAATGAAATTTTAGGTTACCTAAACCTTCTAGAGAGTCTCCCATTCTCTATAAGAAAGCCTAAACACTTTTGTCTCAAGTCACAGTTTTGGAGAATAGCTGACCCCTGTATATTAGTTGTTTCTGCAGAATAAATGCTTTTTCTCTTTGTATACTGAGTCTGGGGTCTTCCTTCAGCAATATTTGAATCCTTATATCTATACAAATATATTTCTATGATATTTTCTTTGTCTGAATATAAATATTGTTTGAATGATTGTACTATTTTAATGAACTATTACTATTTATATTTAATGTATTTTCATAATGAGGTAGTTGTATTTAAAGTTATATTCTAGTAACATAAATATTACATAAATAGAATAAAAACATTCAAGTTCTAGGGGAATTAGTGTTATACATTTGTAGATATGGATGTCTGGTCATTATAGTGTTTTAATTGTCTTCAACTAACTTTTTATTAATATAATAAATAACTTTTCTGTCAAATAGCATGGATATTATTGTAATATATTAATGGATAATATACTTTTAGTTTTCTTGGAATACTTCTCCGACAGAGTCAGTCAGGAAACAGAGAGGCATATTTCATTTATTTTTTCAAGATAGAGTATCATAAATCCCACGTTCATCTCAAAATCACATAGATTTGAGGATGACCTTATATTTCTGAGCCTTCTGCAACTAAAGGGCTAGGAACATATATGTGTCCCACCAATATCACAAAATATGTGATGTTGGAGTTTGAACTTAGGGGTGTGTGCATGTTAGGAAAGCCATTTTCCACCCTATATATAACCCTAGTCACACTCGATGAAGTTTAAAAATTAATAAATTATAACCAGAAATTTTACACTTACAGAAGAATTAACAACGTGTCATACTTTATAAGCTAGATATCCTTAAATATTTCCCAGACCTTCAGGGGATTGACCCTGCCAGGTAACACACCAAATGAAATCAAGGCTGTTATTTTGTCTGGAACGAGAGTTTTTTCCATTTTCAAGGCAGCTTGACATTCAGGAATTGAGGATGTGTTGAGAAGAGGAAATACCCAGGAAGCATGGCATCTCAATGTGGTTCATTATTGGCTTACAAACACCCAACCAATGGAAGATTGAAGCTTTCCTCACTAGTGTTAAGAGCTCTCATAGTCCCACAATTGTTCTTGCAGTGTCTAAGGCTAGAATTAAAGGAAGATTATTTACATTAAAATCTTGTTTTTCAAATATTGCCAGCAGGTTAAAGAAAGGATACCCTTCATGTTTGGTGTATACTCATGAGTAAAGTTGGGAAATGAATCTTTGTTTAAATAACTATGTTAAAACCAGATTTGTATAAGAGAAAATATTAGAAAATATATGTGAATCACATGTAAAAGCTCAGAGTCTGCTGAAAAAAACAGATGCTTTAGAGCTAATGATATAAAATGTTGGTCTAAACATTATAGAAAGCAAACAACTGAATTTTTTTAGAATAACTTGTCCAACAGAGAACATATTTAATAAAACCCTGATGTCCAGGTTGAAGTGATAGCACAGTTGGTAAAGTGTTTGCCTTGGCGTGACAACTTTCTACAAGGCTGGACCTACTCCAACAAGGCTAAAAATTGTGCTATTCCCTATGGATTTATGGGGGGGGGGCATTTAATTCACACCAAAACATCAACCATATTCCTTCCATTGTTGGTCCTTGTATTCTTTCCACTTACTCTTTTGCAATGTTTTCAAAACCTTGGAAGGGTTGAGGGGGGTAGGAGCACAACAAAATCAACAAATTCTCAGTTTAACAACTTCTGAGTACTAAAACGGCCCATCTCTATATTAAAATAAATATTTACAATAACGATTTCTATCAACATAATCTATGAGCATATGTACAACGATTGCAGGGAGCAGCTTTTTATATACCTATGTAAAGTAACTTCAAGCTTTTAAATTAATATTTATGTGGTTCTTCCAAAGTTTCCAAATATATAAGACATTAGATAATGGTGTAATTTTATTACAATTTGTAGTCAAAAACAAAACAAAAATCCCCCCAAACAAAAAAACAAACAAAACCTAACAACAAAAACAACAACTAAGATCCTGGGTTATTATGGCATACCCCCTTCTGAGTACTATAAATCCAGTACTATACTTCTGAGTACTGGATTTACATTCCCACCTCAATCATTCAGGTATGTCATAATGTATCCGAAAATCATAATTCTCATGTTTCACTCTGGTCTTGATCATCTAAATAACGTCCCTGCTGAGTTTAGCACTTTCTTAAATCTCCTGGCAGCACAGTCCTATGAAGCCTGGTGATGTGGGTATCATACATTAACTCAATTCTGCCAACTCTCTAACTCCCTTCTGCCAACTCTCTAGGACTGATGAGCAGTTATCCATTTTCCCACTTTCCCTACACACAATTGTATCCACCCACCCACTTGTCTCACAGCTTCCTGAGCCAGCTTGTGGGAGGTTCCTTCATTCTATCCTAAAAAGATATTCTTGATTAAAGCAATTTTGGAACAAAGTGTTCTCTAGTTAAAATACTTTGACATCCTGGGACATTATAAGATCCTCCATCTGCAGGTAGTGATGGATTTCCCCTTGCTGTGAATTAAAGATTACATTTCAGGGGTAGTTTCTTTCATTTCTACTTATGTATGTATCTTATCGCTGTGTAATTCTTCCCTTAGGATTCATATTTGGAGTCAAGGGTGGGAGAGGGATCTTTAACAAACTGAATATTTACTCTTTCTTATGCCTCAGTAGATATAACAAAAAGAAACCCAGCACCTCCATCTCCTCCAGATTCTAACTCTCCACCACTGTTTTACTTCCCCCCCAACCCCCTGCAAAATAACAAGCTAGTGGAGTGGAAAGCATCCAGTTTTATTTTCCTCACTATGTTTCCTCCCTTGCATGGAAAGCCTCCTTTTCAGCCTTAGTTGCATGCACTGTTCTCCAAAACTGTCACTGCAGAAGGGAGGTGTAGCATATCATATGCAGGGAGAGCTGGTCCTAACAGGCTTTACAACAACAGTGCTCCATCACATGGCTCAGACCCTGGAGCTCGCCTCATCCCTTATGGCAAGACTCTGTAACTGCTATTTTCAGGCCCATTTTCTTTCTATTGGACTCTGCATTTACTAGACACTGTAATCCTTATTTCTAGAGAGTATATTTCTATTTGCTCCATATAGAGACAACGCTAACCAATGAATTGAATCCATCCAAATTTAGCTTTGTGAACCTATGGATTACTTAAGGCTACTGGCTATTTGTGAAAGCCATAAAGTTTCAAGCAGCTAAATCAATAGATAAATAAATTAATAGAATATATATATATATATATATATATATATATATATATATATATATATATATATTAGCAATTCATGGAATTTATTATGCTGCTCTATTCCTTTGTGCATATATGAGACACCAAACCCACTGATGTGTTTCTTTCACCCCAGCTATTATTTGCTGATTATATAACCCCAGAAAGTGGCCTCATGAGTCTTGTGAATATCTTGTTTCATGATTATCCTGAGCCCCCCTCTCCATCCATGCTGCATTGTGCTGATTCATGGAAAATACTATACAGGATTATTTCCTAAATTTTTTACCTCACTAAACCTAGAAACACTGTGTCACTTATGCTGCATGAGGTGGAGTATTCAGATTGATAACTAATATATCATAAAATAATATATTAATTAAAAAAACTAAATATTTCCACAATGGGAAATGTATCCATTAAATTAGTTTAGCATCGAAGCTCTAGACAATAACAGACAAACATTGGGTTAAAAAAAGAAATTAAATTATACTTCTAGGTTCCTTTCATGGGTTAGAAATCATGAAACCATGACTCCCAAAAGACTTACACAAACCTTCCAAATACCTTAAGAAAAAAAAATCCACTGCCTCCTCTGTATTTTTGAAAATTTCCAAATTCCTTAGTTCCTTTTCTCTATAACTTTCCAGTTTCTGTCTTAAATGATGTAGTTATTGTCTATTTTCTCTATGGCTTTCACTTTAAAGAAATTTTTAGTTAAATGATTTTTGTTAGGATGAGGTAGGACATTCCCTCATCCATCCTCAGATTTCAGGGACAGTAAACTGGCTGGTTCTGTGCATCAACTTAACACAAACTACAGTCATTACAAAGAACGGAGCCTCAGTTGAAGAAATGGATCCATGTGATCCAGTGGTAAGGAACTTACTCAATTAGTGATCAACTGGGGCAGGGCCGAGCCCAGTGTGGGTGGAGCCATTCCTGGACTTGTCCTTCTGGGTTCTGTAAGAAGGCAAGCTGAGGAAGCCTAGGATAAGCATCCCATAGGCCTCTACATCAACTCTTGCCTCTTGGTTCTAGCCCTGATTGAGTGCCTGTCTTGACTTTCTCTCAGGATGGATTATAATCTGGAAGTATAAATCCAATAAACTTCCTCTCTAACTTGAATTTTCGTCATGGTGTTTTATCACAACAATAAAACCCTAAGTCATAGCCACAGGAGCACAATTCCTTTTACCACTGAAGGAAGCCTGACCAGGCTTCTCAAACTGGGACACCGAGAGTGTTGGGTCTATTGTACAGAAGTAGTTTTCTGTTCCAAGATATTTAGTCAAATTTGTGATGCAAAATAACCTCTTACCTGTGATACTTAGCTTATTCTTGGATGAAATTCTTTATATATATATATATATATATATATATATATATATATATATATATGAACATGTCCTATATAATTTTCTGAAATATTTTCTCTGGTTGTGGACAATCAAATACATACATCAGTTGATTACATTTTGTATAAATCAACTGCTACTTTACTTAATGACAATAAGTGTAAGCAATAGCACAATATGTATACTTCTGTATGTTTCATAAATATTGTTTCAAGAAATTTCTGAATATTATGTTAGTTATAAAATTAACATTTAGATTCTTGCTTTGCATATTATTTATGTTAGTATGTTGTAAGGATGTGGATGGAAATAAATCTACTCCATTTCCTCTTGAAATCCAATGGAAGAACTACCATATGGAGTTTAGAGGTTATAGTCCCTTAGGGAAAGAAGGCCTGTATTGTAGACAAAATATAACATGAGAACCTGACAGCAGAGATTTAAAAGAGGTATTGTCTAGGGTCTGCTTAGTATGTGTAAACTGAAGAAATACAGATGTGTAAGCAAGGAAAATTGAATTAGGTGCACATAGAATCCATATATCTTTTGTAATGTCTAGTGGAGGTGGAGAAATTCACATCTCTGTCAAAACAGGTTAAAAGAATGTTTAGGACACAGCCCACAGGACACATTTACAGAGGTAATTTGTACTTCTGACTACCATCTTCACTGGCTTCCAGGAACATCAGTTTTTTTCTTTAAAATATTTTAGATTTCCAAGATTTCCTTGCATGTGTTCTTGACAGCAGCTGGCATGAGTGCTTTCAATCCCATCACTTGATAAGGTTGAATTCATAATACAATCTTCCAAACCATCTCCTATACCCAGGGCCCAGTGCTTCTCCCCCTGGAGTTTATCATATTCCTGACCATAGAATGGAAACATTTGTATCATCTGTGTAGAGGAAGAACAAAATAGAAGACTGACTTCTCAGTTTTTCATAGTTAAAATGTGTTTTAAACCCCAAAACTTTGTGCTCTATCTTGATATATTTTCTCTATTTGCTATAGTCTCCTTCTCCTTCTTCTTAGTAGTCGTCTTCTTCTTCTTCTTCTTCTTCTTCTTCTTCTTCTTCTTCTTCTTCTTCTTCTTCTTCTTCTTCTTCTTCTTCTTCTTCTCCTTCTCCTTCTCCTTCTTCTTTTCCTTCTTCTTCTCCTTCTCCTCCTCCTCCTCCTCCTTCTTGTTCTTCTTGTTCTTGTTCTTGTTCTTGTTCTTGTTCTTGTTCTTGTTCTTGTTCTTGTTCTTGTTCCTGTTCCTGTTCCTGTTCCTGTTCCTGTTCCTGTTCCTGTTCCTGTTCCTGTTCCTGTTCCTGTTCCTTTTCCTGTTCCTGTTCTTGTACTTTGTAGTTCTTTCTTTCTTTCTTTCTTTCTTTCTTTCTTTCTTTCTTTCTTTCTTTCTTTCTTTCTT